>NW_028270141.1:163117031-163319531 GCF_037043375.1 Chiloscyllium plagiosum | reverse complement strand
CTAGGGTGGGTTAGCCATGGGAAATTGGACATGGTATCCAGGGATGTGCAGGCTAGGGTGGGTTAGCCATGGGAAATTGGACATGGTATCCAGGGATGTGCAGGCTAGGGTGGGTTAGCCATGGGAAATTGGACATGGTATCCAGGGATGTGCAGGCTAGGGTGGGTTAGCCATGGGAAATTGGACATGGTATCCAGGGATGTGCAGGCTAGGGTGGGTTAGCCATGGGAAATTGGACATGGTATCCAGGGATGTGCAGGCTAGGGTGGGTTAGCCATGGGAAATTGGACATGGTATCCAGGGATGTGCAGGCTAGGATGGGTTAGCCATGGGAAATTGGACATGGTATCCAGGGATGTGCAGGCTAGAGTGGGTTAGCCATGGGAAATTGGACAGTTACAAGGATAGGGGAGAGGGTTGGGTCTGAGTGGGATGTCCTTTGGAGGGTCGATATGGGCTGACTGGCCTTCTGCCATACTGTAGGAGTTCGACGAGTATGGCGTCCCTGACTTCCCTTGTTAGTCATGGTTGCCTCCTCATCCCCTAAGTGTGTTAGTTCTTCTTTGGGATGAATTTCTGCTGTGCCTCACGAATTTCCTCCCAAAACCCCTGCCATTGCTGCCTCATTGTCTTCCCTGGTGAACTCTGACCAGCTCCTCCCTCTCATCAATGGTAATCCCGTTATGGCTGATTCCTGCAGGGTGAACTCTCTCATAGTGTGGGCACTGCCCCTCACGGTTCCCTAACCTTCAGCTCCCTAAACATATCCGCCCCATCACACATCATCAAATCCAGAGGCTGGCACAGGCTGCTCCAAAAATACCATCTCACAGACATTCCACTAATCCCTCTTCTTTTGGGATCTCTTCCCAACCTGATTTTCCCAGTCCACCTGTGTACGGAAGTTCCCAATGATCGCAGCGCCAGAGAGCCAGGTTTGATCCCAGCCTCGGGTGACTGTGTGGAGTTTGCACATTCTCCCCGTGTCTGTGTGGGTTTCCTCCGGGTGCTCCGGTTTCCTCCCACAATCCAAAGATGTGCAGGTCAGGTGAGTTGGTCAGGCTAAACTGCCCGTAGTGTTCAGGGATGTGTAGGTTAGATGCATTAGTCAGGGGTAAATGAAGAGTAATAGGGTAGGGGGGAATAGAGAGTCAGTGTGAACTTGTTGGGCTGAATGGCCTGTTTCCACACTGTAGGGATTCTATGCTTTTATGATTTACTTTTGTAATAATGCCTTTCTTATAGGCCTTTTCTATCTCCTGATTTATTTCCTTTCGCACACCCTGACTATTTAAGGGGCTTTGTAGGGTAAATGCTGTGACCATGTTTAATTTTACTTCCTTTACACAGTGTAGGTATCATTGGCCAGACCAGCATTAATGACCTATCCCTAATTGCTCAGAGGGCTGTTTCCCCTCATGAGAGAGTCTGGGGTCAGAGGGCGCACACTCCGAATAAAGGGGTGCCAGTTTAAGACTGGGATGAGGAGGGATTTGTTCTCCCAGAGGGTTGTGAGTGTGGGACCGTGGGAATAGAGTCCTTGTGTGTTTAAGGCTGAGGTAGATTCAAGGGGTTCCAAGGAAAAGGCAGGGACGTGGACGTGGGGAATGTTGGATCAGCCATGATCCCATTGAATGGTGGGGCAGGTTCAATGGGCTGAATGGCTTCCTCCCGTTCCTCATTACTCTGATGAATTAAACTGCATTTATTTCAATTCAAGGGGCCTAACAGGGAAGGCAGATGAACTCAGGGCATGGTTAGGAACATGGGACTGGGATATCATAGCAATTACGGGAACATGGCTCAGGGATGGGCAGGACGGGCAGCTTAATGTTCCAGGATACAAATGCTACAGGAAGGATAGAAAGGGAGGGAAGTGAGGAGGGGGAGTGGCCTTTTAGATAAAGGAAATAACTCCTGCTGTACGTAGAGGGGATATTCCTGAGGGATCGTCCAGTGAAGCTATATGGCTAGAACTCAGAAATAAGAAAGGGATGATCACCTTAGCAAGATTTGAGAAGATTTGTAGCTCAGGTTGAGGTTCTGGATGTAGGTTTGCTCGCTGAGCTGGAAGGTTCATCTCCAGACGTTTCGTCACCCTACTAGGTAACGTCTTCAGTGGGCCTCTGGGCGAAGCACTGTTGATAATTCCTGCTTTCTGTTTATATGTTTGGGTTTCTATGGGTTGGTGATGTCATTTCCTGTGGTGAAGTCACTTCTGTTCCTTGTCTCGCCAAACAGAGACACGCACGAGAATTCCTGGAATCATGGCATTCCAACCGGACTCTATCAACAAACACATCGAGTTAGACCCCGTCTCCCACCCCCTGAGAAAAGGAACAGGAAGTGAACAGGAACCCCAACAAAGGATGATCACCTTGATGGGATTATAGTACAGGGCCCCCAAGGGTCAGTGGGAAACTGAGGAACAAATCTAGAGATCTCAGATATCTGTAAGAATAATGTCGTTGTAATGGCAGGGGATTCTAATTTTCCAAATATAGACTGGGGACTGCCATCATGTTAAGGGCTTGGATGGAGAGGAATTTGTTAAATGTCTTCATGAAAATGTTGTTTACGGATATGTGGATGTACCTGGTAGAGAAGGAGTAAATCTTGTGAAATAAAGCAGGGCGAGCACCATGGGGGCCAGTAATCATAATTCTGCTAGTTTTAAAATAGTTATGGAAAAGGATAAGCCTTGTCTAAAAAAATAGCATTCTTAATTGGAGGAAGCCAAATTTTGATGATACCGGAACTTTCAAAAGTTGATGGGAGTATACGATTGTAGGTCGCAAGTGGGAGGCTGTCAACATATGACCACAGCGAAAGACATGAAGGCTAGGGAACTCGGGGAAACAAATATTAATGTCTTGAAAACACTCCACACTATGGAAAAGGAAGGGCTGGAGATCTTAAAGGTGGATAAATCTCCTGGACCTGATCAAATGTATCCCAGGTTGTTGTGGGAAGCTCGGGAGCAGAGATATTTGAATCGTGTACGGTCATCAGTGAGGTGCGGGAGGACTGGAGAGTAGCTGATGTTGTGCCTTTATTTAAGAAAGACTGTAAGGAGCAGCCAGGGAACTGCAGACCTGTGAGGCTGACATCAGTGATGGGTATATTGTTGGACAGGATTCTGAGAGAGAGGATTTACACGCACGTAGAAACACAAGGGAATGATTAGGGATAGTCAGAATGGTTCTGAGCGAGGGAAAACATGTCTCATAAACTTGATTTGAGTCTTTTTTGCGGACATCACCAAAAAGTCAGATGTTGGCAGAGCTGTGGGCATTGTTACATGGACTTCAGTGAAATCTTTGACGAAATTCCGCTCAGTAGACTAATTAGTAAAGTTAGGTCACATGGGATTCAGGGTGAGCTTGCCAACTGGATATAGAACTGGCTGAACAGCAGGAGACAGAGGGTGGTGGTGGAGGGCTGTTTTGCAGATGGAGGTTGGTGACCCCGTGGTGTTCCACAAGGTCCTCTGTTGATGGTCATTTGTATAAAACGATTTGGATGAGAGTATAGGAGGAATAGTTAGTATGTTTGCAGATGACACTATGGTTAGTGGTATAGTGAATAATTAGGAGAAAGTGAGGTCTGCAGATGCTGGAGATCAGAGATGGAAATGTGTTGCTGGAAAAGCTCAGCAGGTCAGGCAGCATCCAGGGAACAGGAGAATCGACGTTTCGGGCATTAGCCCTTCTTCAGGAATGAGGAAGGTTTGTCCAGCAGGCTAAGATAAAAGGTAGGGAGGAGGGACTTGGGGGAGGGGCGTCGGAAATGTGATAGGTGGAAAGAGGTCAAGGTGAGGGTGATAGGTCAGACTGGGGTGGGGGCGGAGAGGTCGGGAAGAAGATTGCAGGTTAGGAAGGCGGTGCTGAATTTGATGGATTTGACTGAGACAGGCTGGGGGGAGGGGAAATGAGGAAACTGGTGAAATCCGAGTTCATCCCTTGTGGTTGGAGGGTTCCTAGCCGGAAGATGAGGCGTTCTTCCTCCAACCGTCGTTTCGCTGTGGTCTGACGATGGAGGAGTCCAAAGACCTGCATATCCTTGGTGGAGTGGGAGGGGGAATTGAAATGTTGAGCTACAGGGTGGTTGGGTTGGTTGGTCCGGGTGTCCCAGAGGTGTTCTCTGAAACGCTCCGCAAGTAGCCGGCCTGACTCCCCAATATAGAGGAGGCCACATCGGGTGCAGAGGATGCAATAGATGATGTGTGTGGAGGTGCAGGTGAATCTGTGGCGGATATGGAAGTTTCCTTTGGGGCCTTGGAGGGAGGTGAGGGGGGAGGTGTGGGCGCAAGTCTTGCACCTCCTGCGGTTGCAGGGGAAGGTGCCGGGAGTGGAGGTTGGGTTGGTGGGGGGTGCGGATCTGACGAGGGAGTCACGGAGGGAGTGGTCTTTACGGAACGCTGATAGGGGAGGGGAGGGAAATATATCCTTGGTGGTGGGGTCCGTTTGGAGGTGGCGGAAATGACGGCGGATGATGCGCTGTACATGGAGGTTAGTGGGGTGGTAGGTGAGGACCAGTGGGGTTCTGTCCTGGTGGCGGTTGGAGGGGCGGGGTTCAAGGGCTGAGGATCGGGAAGTGGAAGAGATGCGGTGGAGGGCATCGTTGGGCCCTCCATCGCATCTCTTCCACTTCCCGCTCCTCTGCCCTTGAACCCCGCCCCTCCAACCGCCACCAGGACAGAACCCCACTGGTCCTCACCTACCACCCCACTAACCTCCATGTACAGCGCATCATCCGCCGTCATTTCCGCCACCTCCAAACGGACCCCACCACCAAGGATATATTTCCCTCCCCTCCCCTATCAGCGTTCCGTAAAGACCACTCCCTCCGTGACTCCCTCGTCAGATCCGCACCCCCTACCAACCCAACCTCCACTCCCGGCACCTTCCCCTGCAACCGCAGGAGGTGCAAGACTTGCGCCCACACCACCCCCCTCAACTCCCTCCAAGGCCCCAAAGGAAACTTCCATATCCGCCACAGATTCACCTGCACCTCCACACACATCATCTATTGCATCCTCTGCACCCGATGTGGCCTCCTCTATATTGGGGAGTCAGGCCGGCTACTTGCGGAGCGTTTCAGAGAACACCTCTGGGACACCCGGACCAACCAACCCAACCACCCTGTAGCTCAACATTTCAATTCCCCCTCCCACTCCACCAAGGATATGCAGGTCTTTGGACTCCTCCATCGTCAGACCACAGCGAAACGACGGTTGGAGGAAGAACGCCTCATCTTCCGGCTAGGAACCCTCCAACCACAAGGGATGAACTCGGATTTCACCAGTTTCCTCATTTCCCCTCCCCCCAGCCTGTCTCAGTCAAATCCATCAAATTCAGCACCGCCTTCCTAACCTGCAATCTTCTTCCCGACCTCTCCGCCCCCACTCCAGTCTGACCTATCACCCTCACCTTGACCTCTTTCCACCTATCACATTTCCGACCACCAAGTCCCTCCTCCCCCCCTTTTATCTTAGCCTGCTGGACCAACTTTCCTCATTCCTGAAGAAGGGCTAATGCCCGAAACGTCGATTCTCCTGCTCCCTGGATGCTGCCTGACCTGCTGCGCTTTTCCAGCAACACATTTCCATCATTAGTGAATAATGAACAAGGTTATCTCAGATGACAACCAGATCTTGATCAATTGAATTAAAGCACTGAGGAGTGGCAAATGGAGTTAAATTTGGATAAATGTGAGGTATTGCATGTTGGTAAAACAGCCAAGGGCAGGACTTATACAGTTAATGGTTGGTCCCTGGGTAGTGCTGTCAAATAGACATCCCAGGGGGGTTCAGGTTCGTCATTCTTTGAGAGTTGTGTCACACGTAGAAGGGGGGTTAAGAAGGTGTTTACCACACTTGCCTTTATTGCTCAGACCACTGAGTGTAGGAGTTGGGGTGCCGTGTTGGGGTTGTACAGGACATTGGTGAGGCCTGTGCTGGAGGATAGTGCCCAGTTCTGGTTGTCCTGCTGTAGGAAGGATGTTACTAAATTGGAGCGTTCAAAAAAGATTTACCGGGATGTTCCTGCAACTGGAGGGTTGGAGTTAGGAGAGTGTGGACAGGCTGGAACTTCTCTTTCATTGGAGTGTCGGAGGCTGGGGGGGTGACCGTATCAAGGTTTATAAAATCATGAGGGGCATAGGTAAGGTGAATAGCAGAATGGGGGAATTACAACTAGGGGAATATTTTTAAGATAAGGCGAGAAATAGACACAAAGGGAAACCTTTTCACACACAGAGTGGTTTGTGTATGGAATGAAGGAAAACAGCCATTCCCAGCATTCAGTTATTCCTGTCCTCCGGACAATGTTATACCCAACTGCACACTGCCCCTCTGGCCCATGAGCCTGTGTTTCGTTAACCCCCCTCACACTTTGTCAACCACTTCCTTAAAATTCATAGAAACAACATCCCCCACATTCCCCTCACTGACCTGGGTTGTCCCTTTAACAAACCATTCCAACAGAGTCAGCTTTACAGAAATCAGTTCTGTCCCCCCTTTATGTGCTCAAACCGCTCCTAATGCCTAATGAATTTAGTCCGTGGTGATTGTTTCTAGAACCTTCCCAGGCGTGGCCGTTAGCGTGGCTGGCCAGGAGTTACCAGGTCTCTCTGTGCTCCCACATAATCTCAGAATAACGTTGAAGATAGAGATAAGGAGAGGTGTAGAAATGTTGAATTCTTCACCACAAAGAGCTGTGGAGTCTGGGTCATTGAATGGATTCAAGGCTGAGATTGGTTAATCCAAAGGGCATTGAGGGTTCAGGAGGGAAGGCAAGAAACTAGACTGGAGGGTTATCAGCTCATCCATGATTGTATTGGCTGGCAGAGCGGACTTGATGGGCCGTATGGCCTACGTCTGTACGTTTCACTGCTCTCCCCACGTCTCCTGCCACCCATCCCCCAGCTACCTTTCCTCTGGTGACCCTTTATAATTTTTGTCAGAGCGTCCTTCCCTCGGAGTCCCCTCTGTTAGGTTATATCAGCCATGTCTAGTCCTGGTGAAGGGCTTTTGCCCGAAACGTTGATTTTCCTGCTCCTCGGATGCTGCCTGACCTGCTGTGCTTTTCCAGCCCCACTCTGATCTTGACCCTATATCAGCTGTGTGCCGAGTGAAGTCGTTTACCATTCTCCTCACGAGTTGCTGTATTTCTGAGTCTTGTTCTATATTGAACAGATGCTGCGTATTGCCAGGTCTAAGTCATTAATATATATCCCAGAGAGCCAGCACTCAACAGCTGGCTATCTTCTCTTTTTTTCTGTCCATTCTGCTGTGATTTTATCCACAATCCCCTCCGCCTGCTATTCAACAGAAACCTTTTGAAGGAACATTGTATGAACGGTCTGCCTGCCCTTTTATCAATCAGCACCATTCTTTCCTGTGAAAAGTCCTTTATATCTGCACAACATTACAGCGTTCACTGGTCTCTGCTGCGGCAGTGCCTGTCCGTCATCTCCTCTCAGCTGCTCCAGACTCAGTCAGAAAGGATTCCCATTGGCAGGAATATTAGAAACCTGAGCACCAGAGTCAGACATAGTCACAAACTTCCGAGGAGCCAGTCAGTTCAGGACAGGACACCGAGACGGCAAAGGGCTCTCTGAGGATCACCTGAGTTTAGCTGATGAGGGAAATGTGGATGTTGAGATGAGTAGATGAATTTGAGTCGTACATTCACTTCCTTCATCCAAGTCATTAATGTCTGCTGGAAACAATTGTAGGCCCAGCACTGATCCCTGTGGCACGCCACTCAGTCCAGGTTTCCATCCACTTCATCCCAACTTTTATATCTCCAACACCATGAGGGCCTGATCCTATTCAATAGGAGAAAGTGAGGGCTGCAGATGCTGGAGATCAGAGCTGAAAATGTGTTGCTGGAAAAGTGCAGCAGGTCAGGCAGCATCCAGGGAACAGGAGAATCGACGTTTCGGGCATGAGCCCTTCTTCAGGAATGAGGAGGGTGTGCCTGGCTAAGATAAAAGGTAGGGAGGAGGGACTTGGGGGAGGGGCATTGGAACTGGTCCTCCTGGGAGCAGATGCAGCGGAGACGAAGGAATTGGGAATATGGGATGGCGTAGTCTAGGTAGCTGTGGGAGTTGGTCGTTTATTGTACCGACCAACTCCCACAGCTACCTGGACTACACCTCCTCCCATCCTGCCCCCTGTAAAAACGCCATCCCATTCTCCCAATTTCTTCGTCTCCGCCGCATCTGCTCCCAGGAGGACCAGTTCCAAAAATGTACAACCCAGATGGCCTCCTTCTTCAAGGACCGCAATTTCCCACCCGACGTGGTCGACGATGCCCTCCACCGCATCTCTTCCACTTCCCGCTCCTCCGCCCTTAAGCCCCGCCCCTCCAACCGCCACCAGGACAGAACCCCACTGGTCCTCACCTACCACCCCACCAATCTCCATGTACAGCGCATCATCCGCCGTCATTTCCGCCACCTCCAAACGGACCCCACCACTAAGGATATATTTCCCTCCCCTCCCCTATCAGCATTCCGGAGAGACCACTCCCTCCGTGACTCCCTCGTCAGGTCCACACCCCCCACCAACCCAATCTCCACTCCTGGCACCTTCCCCTACAACCGCAAGAAATGCAAGACTTGCGCCCACACCTCCCCCCTCACCTCCCTCCAAGGCCCCAAGAGATACTTCCATATCCACCACAAATTCACCTGCACCTCCACACACATCATCTATTGCATCCGCTGCACCCGATGTGGCCTCCTCTATATTGGGGAGACAGGCCGCCTACTTGCGGAACGTTTCAGAGAACACCTCTGGGACACCCGGACCAACCAACCCAACCACCCTGTGGCTCAACACTTCAACTCCCCCTCCCACTCCACCAAGGACATGCAGGTCCTTGGACTCCTCCATCGCCAGACCACAACAACACGACGATTGGAGGAAGAGCGCCTCATCTTCCGCCTGGGAACCCTCCAACCACAAGGGATGAACTCGGATTTCACCAGTTTCCTCATTTCCCCTCCTCCCACCTTGTCTCAGTCAAATCCCTCAAACTCAGCACCGCCTTCCTAACCTGCAATCATCTTCCTGACCTCTCCGCCCCCACCCCACTGCGGCCTATCACCGTCACCTTGACCTCCCTCCACCTATCGCATTTCCAATGCCCCTCCCCCAAGTCCCTCCTCCCTACCTTTTATCTTAGCCTGCTGGACAAACTTTCCTCATTCCTCATGCCCGAAACGTCGATTCTCCTGTTCCCTGGTTGCTGCCTGACCTGCTGCGCTTTTCCAGCAACACATTTTCAGCTCTGATCTCCAGCATCTGCAGTCCTCACTTTCTCCTAGTCAATGCTGACTGCTTGGTTATATTGTATTATGTACATCTATACAACAGGTTAATATTTTCCAAAAGCAGACATGAAGCTCACTGACCTATAGTTCCTTGTTTCTGGCTCTCCTTACTTTTGTTAATAAAAGTGTAACTTTGGCAGATTTCCAATCCTCTGGCACTTTACAGAATGTAAGGATTCCTGCAAGATTACTACCTCTGTAGCTGCATCCTTTAATAGCCTAGGATACAACTCATCAGGTCCAAGGGACTCGTCTTTCTTTAGTTTCACTCAAACAGGATTACTTGCCAAACAGCATAAGCAGCAAGTGGTAGACAGAGCTAAGGGATCCCACAACCAACATACCCGATCTAAGCTCTGCAGTCCTGCCACATCCAGGTGTGAATGGGGGTGGGCAGTTAAACAACTCACTGGGAGAGGAGGCTCCACAAATATCCCCCCCCTCAATGATGGAGGAGTCCAGCACATCACAAAGCAACATGCACTCAATACAGAAGATGAGGCTGAAGCTTTCACAGACATCAGTCTGAATTCCCCTCACTCTCCTGTTCCCTACTACCACTACATTCCTTTGTATTCCCCATGGTGCCAGGGTCAGTGAGCACATCCACCCTGCCACCCTCACTGTCCTCCAAACAAGCCCTTGGCCAGGAACTCCTCACCGATATTCGGGACACCACCCACGCCCTTCACCTCCTCCATGACTAACGCTTCGTCCAGTCCCTGTACACATCCAGCCACCAGGACAAAGGCCTCCAAGCCCTCAGTTTCTTCCTCTCCCACTGACCCACTAGTACCCTTCCACCGACACCTTCATCTGCCTGGCTGAACTGGTCCTCATCCTCAACAACCTCTCCTTCCAATCCTCCCACTTTGAAAAAGACATTCCTGCTGCTCCCCGGATGCTGCCTGACCGGCTGTGTTTTTCCAGCACCACCCTCTCGGCTGTGAAACCCAAAGAACCTCAAGCCTGTTGGACCTGCTGGGAAGTTGGGAAGTTGGGTTCCTTGCCTGAGGGTTCACTGAGCTCCCCCAGTCACAGTCCCCTGATGGTGGAGCCGATTATCCAACCCAGAGAATTAGCATTGCCCTCCGTCTGAGGTGGGACAATGTCCAGCCAAAGCTGCTCAAATGTCAAACCCTTTGTGGAGGTGTGTTTCTTCTGGCCCTGATTGACATCCAGGAACTCCCATGCTGCGGTCTGGACCATCCGAAACAGGAACGCAAGTTCACCATTCGGCCCCTCGAGCTTGGTCTCCCATTCAATGGGATCATGGCTCACATCCACCTTCCTGCCCTGTCCCCGTACCCCATTGACTCCCCAACTGAACGAGGATCGAACTCAGTCTCTGCCCCACAGCTCCCTTGTCAAGGAGTTCCAAAGCCCCTCATCCCCTTTGAGAGAAGAAATCCCTCGCCATCTCCATCTGAACTTGGTACCTCTTTATCCTTAGACTGTACTCTCTGGTCCCAGACCCACCCATGAGAGGGGACATCCCCTCAGCATTGACCCTATCAAACCCCTTAAGAATCCCATCTGTTTCAATGAGAAAATGGTATGTTTCCCTAAATAAGGGGAATGAAAGGACAAAGGGGATAGGCGTGGAGCCAGAGGACGTGGGTGAGGTCCTTAATGAGTACTTTGCGTTGGTCTTCACCAAGAAGGACTTGGCTGATGGTAAGATTAGGGAGGGAGTGGTTGATATTCAAAGGCATGTCAATATTAAGGTGATGGCACTGTTGGGGGGGACTGGAAAAACACGAAGATCACTAAGTCCCCATGGCCCCTGGGATGTAATCCAGAATACTGACAGGGGCATGGGAGATGTTTACTCAAGCCTCAGCAAAGACCTCAGGCGAGGTCCCAGAAGGTTGGAGTGTAGCCAGCGTTGGTCCTTAGGTTCAGAAGGGCAGTGGGGATACTCCATTAAATTACAGGCTGGGAGTGGGGTGGGGGGGGGGGGGGGGGGGTGACCCTTACATTAGGGAAATTACTGCAGAAGATTCTTCGGGACAGGATTCACTTGCATTTGGAAAAGAATGGCCTTTTTCGGGATAGTCAGCATGGCTTTGTACGGGGAGCTCGATTGAAGTTTTTGAGGAAGTGATGTAGATGATTGATGACAGTTGGGCAGTGATGGGGTCAACATAGACTTTATTAAACCATTTGATAAGGTCCCTCGTGGTAGGTTGATGGAGAGGATCAAATCCCAAGGGATCCATGGTGGGTACAAACTTGTTCAGGTTGGAGAGGGTGGAGGGTCTGTAACCAGGGATGTTCCATAAGGATCAGTGCTGGGACATGCAGTGTTTGTGAGGGGGAATTGTTGCTGTGGTTCTATTCGCCGAGCTGGAGGTTTTTGTTGCAAACGTTTCGTCCCCTGGCTCGGCGACATCATCAGTGCTTGGGGGCCTCCTGCGAAGCGCTTCTTTGATGTTTCCTCCCGTGTTTATAGTGGTCTGTCCCTGCCGCTTCCGGTTGTCAGTTTCAGCTGTCCGCTGCAGTGACCGGTATATTGGGTCCAGGTCGATATGTTTGTTGATGGAGTTTGTGGATGAATGCCATGCCTCTAGGAATTCCCTGGCTGTTCTCTGTCTGGCTTGCCCTATGATAGTAGTGTTGTCCCAGTCGAATTCATGTTGCTTGTTGTCTGCGTGTGTGGCTACTAAGGATAGCTGGTCGTGTCGTTTCGTGGCTAGTTGATGTTCATGTATGCGGATTGTTAGCTGTCTTCCTGTTTGTCCTGTATAGTGTTTTGTGCAGTCCTTGCATGGGATTTTGTACACTACATTTGTACACCACACTCACAGGAATCCGATTCACGAGAGAAGAAGAAAAGGACAACCAACTCCCATTCCTAGACGTGATGGTACAGAGAACACCGAACGGAGAATTCACCACAAAGGTATACAGGAAAGCCACACACACAGACCAAGTCCTAAACTATGAAAGTAACCACCCCAACACACACAAACGAAGCTGCATCAGGACACTATTCAGAAGGGCAACACACTGCAGTACACCAGAACTGCAAAAAGAAGAAGAGGAACACCTATACAAGGTATTCGCCAAAAACGGATACCCGCGCAACTTCATCAACAGATGCCTAAGGGAAAGACCACGGAACGAGGACATACCACAACCAAAAGGACTAGCCACACTACCATACATCAGGAGCATCTCGGAACTGACTGCCAGACTACTGCGACCCCTAGGACTCATAACGGCACACAAACCAACAGCCACGCTCAGACAACAACTCACCAGAACGAAGGACCCGATACCCAACATGAGCAAAACGAATGTAGTGTACAAAATACCATGCAAGGACTGCACAAAACACTATATAGGACAGACAGGAAGACAGCTAACAATCCGCATACATGAACATCAACTAGCCACGAAACGACACGACCAGCTATCCTTAGTAGCCACACACGCAGACAACAAGCAACATGAATTCGACTGGGACAACACTACTATCATAGGGCAAGCCAGACAGAGAACAGCCAGGGAATTCCTAGAGGCATGGCATTCATCCACAAACTCCATCAACAAACACATCGACCTGGACCCAATATACCAACCACTACAGCGGACAGCTGAAACTGACAACCGGAAGCGGCAGGGACAGACCACTATAAACACCGGAGGAAACATCAAAGAAGCGCTTCGCAGGAGGTTCCCAAGCACTGATGATGTCGCCTAGCCAGGGGACGAAACGTCTGCAACAGAAACTTCCAGCTCAGCGAACAGAACCACAACAACGAGCACCCGAGCTACAAATCTTCACTCAAACTTTGAGGGGGAATTGTCTCTCTCTCTAATGGGTCAGACTGAAGCTCTCTCTCTCTCTGTTTATGATTAGACGCTAATGGGGAGAGAGAGAGAGAGAGAGAGCTTCAGTCTGATCCATTAGAGAGAGAGAGAGAGAGAGAGCTTCAGCCTGATCCATTAGAGAGAGAGAGAGAGAGAGCTTCAGTCTGACCCATTAGAGAGAGATAGAGCTTCAGTCTCACCCATTAGAGAGAGAGAGAGCTTCAGTCTGAACCATTAGAGAGAGAGAGCTTCAGTCTGACCCATGAGAGAGAGAGAGCTTCAGTCTGATCCATTAGAGAGAGAGAGCTTCAGTCTGACCCATGAGAGAGAGAGAGAGAGAGCTTCAGTCTGATCCATTAGAGAGAGAGAGCTTCAGTCTGATCCATTAGAGAGAGAGAGAGAGCTTCAGTCTGACCCATGAGAGAGAGAGAGAGAGAGCTTCAGTCTGATCCATTAGAGAGAGAGGGAGAGCTTCAATCTGACCCATTAGAGAGAGAGAGAGTGAGCTTCAGTCTGATCCATTAGAGAGAGAGAGAGAGCTTCAGTCTGATCCATTGGAGAGAGAGAGAGCTTCAGTCTGACCCATTAGAGAGAGAGAGAGAGCTTCAGTCTGACCCATTAGAGAGAGAGAGAGCTTCAGTCTGACCCATGAGAGAGAGAGAGAGAGTGAGCTTCAGTCTGATCCATGAGAGAGAGAGAGAGAGAGCTTCAGTCTGATCCATTGGAGAGAGAGAGAGCTTCAGTCTGACCCATTAGAGAGAGAGAGAGCTTCAGTCTGACCCATGAGAGAGAGAGAGAGAGAGAGCTTCAGTTTGACCCATGAGAGAGAGAGAGAGAGCTTCAGTCTGGTCCATTGGAGAGAGAGAGAGAAAGAGAGAGAGCTTCAGTCTGACCCATTAGAGACAGAGGGAGACTATACATCTCTCTCTCTCTGCCTCCAGTGACAGGGGGTTTATATGGGAGATGGGGTGGGGGTCAGGGGGTTTATATTGGATGTGGGGTTGGGGTCAGGGGGTTTATATGGGATGTGGGGTCAGTGTCAGGGGGTTTATATGGGAGGTGGGGTCAGGGTCAGGCGGTTTATATGGGAGGTGGGGTCAGGGACAGGGGGTTTATATGGGATGTGGGGTCGGGGTCAGGGGGTTTATATGGGAGGTGGGGTCGGGGTCAGGGGGTTTATATGGGATGTGGGGTTGGGGTCAGGGTGTTTATATGGGAGGTGGGGTCAGGGACAGGGGGTTTATATGGGATGTGGGGTTGGGGTCAGGGTGTTTATATGGGAGGTGGGGTTGGGGTCAGGGGGTTTATATGGGATGTGGGGTCAGGGCCCGGGGGTTTATATGGGATGTGGGGTCAGGGCCCGGGGGTTTATATGGGATGTGGGGTCAGGGCCCGGGGGTTTATATGGGATGTGGGGTCGGGGACAGGGGGTTTATATGGGAGGTGGGGTCGGGGACAGGGGTTTATATGGGATGTGGGGTCGGGGTCAGGGGGGTTATATGGGAGGTGGGGTCAGGGTCAGGGGATTTATATGGGATGTGGGGTCAGGGTCAGGGGGTTTATATGGGATGTGGGGTCGGGGTCATGGGGTTTATATGGGAGGTGGGGTCAGGGTCAGGGGATTTGTATGGGATGTGGGGTCAGGGACAGGGGGTTTATATGGGATGTGGAGTCGGGGTCAGGGGGTTTATATGGGAGGTGGGGTCAGGGCCCGGGGGTTTATATGGGATGTGGGGTCAGGGCCCGGGGGTTTATATGGGATGTGGGGTCAGGGCCCGGGGGTTTATATGGGATGTGGGGTCAGGGCCCGGGGGTTTATATGGGATGTGGGGTCAGGGCCCGGGGGTTTATATGGGATGTGGGGTCAGGGACAGGGGGTTTATATGGGATGTGGGGTCAGGGCCCGGGGGTTTATATGGGATGTGGGGTCAGGGCCCGGGGGTTTATATGGGATGTGGGGTCAGGGTCAGGGGGTTTATATGGGATGTGGGGTCAGGGACAGGGCGTTTATATGGGAGGTGGGGTCGGAACAGGGCGTTTATATGGGAGGTGGCGTCGGGGACAGGGGGTTTATATGGGAGGTGGGGTCGGGGTCAGGGGGTTTATATGGGATGTGGGGTCAGGGTCAGGGGGTTTATATGGGATGTGGGGTCAGGGCCAGGGGGTTTATATGGGAGGTGGGTCAGGGACAGGGGGTTTAATGGGAAGTGGGGTCGGGGTCAGGGGGTTTATATGGGATGTGGGGTCAGGGTCAGGGGGTTTATATGGGATGTGGGGTCAGGGCCAGGGGATTTATATGGGATGTGGGGTCGGGGACAGGGGGTGTATATGGGATGTGGGGTCAGGGCCAGTGGGTTTATATGGGAGGTGGGGTCGGGGTCAGGGGGTTTATATGGGAGGTGGGGTCGGGGTCAGGGGGTTTATATGGGAGGTGGGGTCAGGGGGTTTATGTGGGAGGTGGGGTCAGGGACAGGGGGTTTATGTGGGAGGGAGGGTCAGGGACAGGGGGTTTAAGTGGGATGTGGGTCAGGGACAGGGGGTTTAATGGGAAGTGGGGTCGGGGTCAGGGGGTTGATATGGGTTGTGGGGTCAGGGACAGGGGGTTTATATGGGAGGTGGGGTCGGGGTCAGGTGGTTTATATGGGATGTGGGGTCGGGGTCAGGGGGTTTATATGGGATGTGGGGTCAGGGTCAGGGGGGTTTATATGGGAGGTGGGGTCGGGGTCAGGTGGTTTATATGGGATGTGGGGTTGGGGTCAGGGTGTTTATATGGGAGGTGGGGTCAGGGTAAGGGGGTTTATATGGGATGTGGGGTCAAGGACAGGACATTTATATGGGATGTGGGGTCAGGGTCAGGGGGCTGAAATGGGATGTGGGGTCGGGGTTAGGGGGTTTACATGGGATGTGGGGTCAGGGTCAGGGGGTTATTATGGGATGTGGGGTCGGGGACAGGACGTTTATATCGGAGGTGTGGTCAGTGACAGGGGGTTTATATGGGACGTGGGGTCAGTGACAGGGGGTTTATATGGGAGGTGGGGTCGGGGTCAGGGGGTTTAAATGGAATGTGGGGTCGGGGTCAGGGGGTTTATATGGGATGTGGGGTCGGGGTCAGGGGACTTATATGGGATGTGGGGTCGGGGTCAGGGCGTTTATATGGGAGGTGGGGTCAGGGTCAGGGTGTTTATATGGGATTGGGGTCAGGGACAGGGGGTTTATATGGGATGTGGGGTCAGAGACAGGGGGTGTATATGGGATATGGGGTCAAGGTCAGGGGGTTTATATGGGATGTGGGGTCAGAGACAGGGGGTGTATATGGGATGTGGGGTCAGGGTCAGGGGGTGTATATGGAATGTGGGGTCAGGGACAGGGGGTATATATGGGAGGTGGGGCCGGGGACAGGGGGTTTATATGGGAGGTGGGGTCAGTGTCACGGGGTTTTTATGGGATGTGGGGTCAGGGACAGGGGGTTTATATGGGATGTGGGGTCAGGGTCAGGGGATTTATATAGGAGGTGGGGTCGGGGACAAGGGGTTTATATGGGGGTTGGGGTCAGAGACAGGGGGTTTATATGGGAGGTCGGGTCAAGGTCAGGGGGTTTGTATGGGATGTGGGGTCATGGACAGGGCGTTTATTTGGGCGGTGGGGTCACGGCCGGGGGGTTTATATGGGATGTGGGGTCGGGGACACGGGGTTTTTATGGGATGTGGGGTCGGGGTCAGGGGGTTTATATGGGATGTGGGGTTGAGGACAGGGGGTTTATATGGGATGTGGGGTCAGGGTCAGGGGGTTTATATGGGAGGTGGGGTCGGGGTCAGGGGGTTTATATGGGATGTGGGGTCAGGGCCAGGGGGTTTATATGGGAGGTGGAGTCGGGGTCAGGGGGTTTATATGGGATATGGGGTCAGGGCCAGTGGGTTGATGTGGGATGTGGGGTCGGGGACAGGGGGTTTATATGGGAGGTGGGGTCAGGGCCAGGGGGTTTATATGGGAGGTGGGGTCGGGGTCAGGGGGTTTATATGGGATGTGGGGTCAGGGCCAGGGGGTTTATATGGGAGGTGGGTCGGGGTCAGGGGGTTTATACGGGATGTGGGGTCAGGGCCAGGGGGTTTATATGGGAGGTGGAGTCGGGGTCAGGGGGTTTATATGGGATGTGGGGTCAGGGCCAGTGGGTTGATGTGGGATGTGGGGTCGGGGACAGGGGGTTTATATGGGAGGTGGGGTCAGGGCCAGGGGGTTTATATGGGATGTGGGGTCGGGGTCAGGGGGTTTATATGGGAGGTGGGGTTGGGGTCAGGGGGTTTATATGGGAGGTGGGGTCGGGGTCAGGGGGTTTGTATGGGAGGTGGGGTCGGGGTCAGGGGGTTTATATGGGAGGTGGGGTCGGGGTCAGGGGGTTTATATGGGATGTGGGGTCAGGGTCAGGGGGTTTAAGTGGGAGGTGGGGTCGGGGTCAGGGATTTATGTGGGAGGTGGAGTCAGGGACAGGGGGTTTATATGAGATGTAGGGGCAGGGTCAGGGGTTTTAAATGGGATGTGGGGTCAGGGTCAGGGGGTTTAAATGGGATGTGGGGTCAGGGTCAGGTGGTTTATATGGGATGTGGGGTCAGGGTCATTGGGTTTAAATGGGATGTGGGTCAGGGACAGGGGGTTTAATGGGAAGTGGGGTCGGGGTCAGGTGGTTTATATGGGATGTGGGTTCGGGGTCAGGGGGTTTATATGGGATTGGGGTCGGGGTGAGGGGGTTTATATGGGATGTGGGGACGGGGTCAGGGGGTTTATATGGGATGTGGGGTCAGGGACAGGGGGTTGATGTGGGATGTGGGCTCGGGGACAGGTGGTTTATATGGGATGTGGGGTCAGGGACAGGGGGTTTATATGGGATGTGGGGTCGGGGTCAGGGGGGTTATATGGGAGGTGGGGTTGCGGACAGGGGGTTTATATGGGATGTGGGGTTGGGGTCAGGGTGTTTATATGGGAGGTGGGGTCAGGGTCAGGGGGTTTGTATGGGATGTGGGGTCAGGGACAGGGGGTTTATATGGGATGTGGAGTCGGGGTCAGGGGGTTTATATGGGAGGTGGGGTTGGGGTCAGGGGGTTTATATGGGATGTGGGGTCAGGGCCCAGGGGTTTATATGGGATGTGGGGTCAGGGCCCGGGGGTTTATATGGGATGTGGGGTCGTGGTCAGGGGGTTTATATGGGATGTGGGGTCAGGGACAGGGCGTTTATATGGGAGGTGGGGTCAGGGTCAGGGGGTTTATACGGGATGTGTGGTCAGGGACAGGGCGTTTATATGGGAGGTGGGGTCGGGGACAGGGGGTTTATATGGGAGGTGGGGTCGGGACAGGGGGTTTATATGGGAGGTGGGGTCGGGACAGGGGGTTTATATGGGAGGTGGGTCGGGGTCAGGGGGTTTATATGGGATGTGGGGTCAGGGTCAGGGCGTTTATATGGAATGTGGGGTCAGGGTCAGGGCGTTTATATGGAATGTGGGGTCAGGGCCAGGGGGTTTATATGGGAGGTGGGTCAGGGACAGGGGGTTTATATGGGAAGTGGGGTCGGGGTCAGGGGGTTTATATGGGATGTGGGGTCAGGGTCAGGGGGTTTATATGGGAGGTGGGGTCGGGGTCAGGGGGTTTATATGGGATGTGGGGTCAGGGCCAGGGGGTTTATATGGGATGTGGGGTCGGGGACAGGGGGTGTATATGGGATGTGGGGTCAGGGCCAGTGGGTTTATATGGGAGGTGGGGTCGGGGTCAGGGGGTTTATATGGGAGGTGGGGTCGGGGTCAGGGGGTTTATGTGGGAGGTGGGGTCAGGGGGTTTATGTGGGAGGTGGGGTCAGGGGGTTTATGTGGGAGGTGGGGTCAGGGACAGGGTGTTTAAGTGGGATGTGGGTCAGGGACAGGGGGTTTAATGGGAAGTGAGGTCGGGGTCAGGGGGTTGATATGGGATGTGGGGACGGGGTCAGGGGGTTTAGATGGGATGTGGGGTCAGGGACAGGGGGTTTATATGGGAGGTGGGGTCGGGGTCAGGGGGGTTATATGGGATGTGGGGTCGGGGTCAGGGAGTTTATATGGGTTGTGGGGTCAGGGACAGGGGGTTTATATGGGAGGTGGGGTCGGGGTCAGGGGGGTTATATGGGATGTGGGGTCGGGGTCAGGGGGTTTACATGGGATGTGGGGTCAGGGTCACGAGGGTTTATATGGGAGGTGGGGTCGGGGTCAGGTGGTTTATATGGGATGTGGGGTCGGGGTCAGGGGGTTTATATGGGATGTGGGGTCAAGGACAGGACATTTATATGGGATGTGGGGTCAGGGTCAGGGGGCTGAAATGGGATGTGGGGTCGGGGTTAGGGGGTTTATATGGGATGTGGGGACGGGGTCAGGGGGTGTATATGGGAGGTGGGGTCGGGGTCAGGGGACTTATATGGGATGTGGGGTCGGGGTCAGGGCGTTTATATGGGAGGTGGGGTCAGGGTCAGGGTGTTTATATGGGATTGGGGTCAGGGACAGGGGGTTTATATGGGAGGTGGGGCCGGGGACAGGGGGTTTATATGGGATGTGGGGTCGTGGACAGGGGGTTTATATGGGGGTTGGGGTCAGGGTCAGGGGGTTTATATGGGAGGTCGGGTCAAGGTCAGGGGGTTTGTATGGGATGTGGGGTCGGGGACAGGGGGTTTATATGGGATGTGGGGTCAGGGTCAGGGGGTTTATATGGGAGGTCGGGTCAAGGTCAGGGGGTTTGTATGGGATGTGGGGTCAGGGACAGGGGGTTTATATGGGATGTGGGGTCAGGGACAGGGGGTTTATATGGGAGGTGGGGTCAAGGCCAGGGGGTTTATATGGGATGTGGGGTCGGGGTCAGGGGCTTTATATGCGATGTGGGGTCAGGGTCAGGGGGTTTATATGGGATGTGGGGTCGGGACAGGGGGTTATATGGGAGGTGTGGTCAGGGTCATTGGGTTTAAATGGGATGTGGGTCAGGGACAGGGGGTTTGATGGGAAGTGGGGTCGGGGTCAGGGGGTTTATATGGGATGTGGGGTCGGGGTCAGGGGGTTTATATGGGATGTGGGGTCGGGGTTAGGGGGTTTATATGGGATGTGGGGTCGGGGTCTGTGAGTTTATATGGGAGGTGGGGTCAGGGACAGGGGGTTTATATGGGATGTGGGGTCAGGGACAGGGGGTTTATATGGGAGGTGGGGTCGGGGACAGGGGGTTTATATGGGATGTGGGGTCAGGGACAGGGGGTTTATATGGGAGGTGGGGTCAGGTTCAGGGTGTTTATATGGGAGGTGGGGTCGGGGACAGGGGGTTTATATGGGAGGTGGGGTCGGGGACAAGGGGTTTATATGGGAGGTGGGGTCGGGGTCAGGGGGTTTATGTGGGAGGTGGGGTAGGGGACAGGGGGTTTATATGGGAGGTGGGGTCAGGGACAGGGGGTTTATATGGGAGGTGGGGTCGGGGACAGGGGGTTTATATGGGAGGTGGGGTCAGGGTCAGGGGGTTTATATGGGAGGTGGGGTCGGGGACAGGGGGTTTATATGGGAGGTGGGGTCAGGGACAGGGGGTTTATATGGGACTTGGGGTCGGGGACCGGGGTTTATATGGGATGTGGGTTCAGGGACAGGGGGTTTATATGGGCTGTGGGGTCAGGGACAGGGGATTTATTTGGGAGGTGGGGTCAGGGTCAGGACGTTTATATGGGATGTGGGGTCAGGGTCAGGGGGCTGAAATGGGATGTGGGGTCGGGGTGAGGGGGTTTATATGGGATGTGGGGTCAGGGTCAGGGGGTTATTATGGGATGTGGGGTCGGGGACAGGACGTTTATATCGGAGGTGGGGTCAGGGACAGGGGCTTTATATGGGATGTGGGGTCGGGGTCAGGGGGTTTATATGGGATGTGGGGTCAGGGTCAGGGGGTTATTATGGGATGTGGGGTCGGGGACAGGACGTTTATATCGGAGGTGGGGTCAGGGACAGGGGGTTTATATGGGATGTGGGATCGGGGTCTGGGGGTTTAAATGCAATGTGGGGTCGGGGTCAGGGGGTTTATATGGGATGTGGGGTCAGGCACAGGGGGTTTATATGGGATGTGGGGTCAAGGACTGGGGGTTTATATGGGATGTGGGGTCAGGGTCAGGGGGTTTATATGGGATGTGGGGTCAGGGACATGGGGTTTATATGGGAGGTGGGGTCAGGGACATGGGGTTTATATGGGAGGTGGGGCCGGGGACAGGGGGTTTATATGGGATGTGGGGTCAGGGACAGGGGGTTTATATGGGAGGTCGGGTCAGGGTCAGGACGTTTATATGGGATGTGGGGGCAGTGGGTTTATATGGAATGTGGGGTCGGGGTCAGGGGGTTTATGTGGAATGTGGGGTCGGGGCCAGGGGGTTAATATGGGATGTGGGGTCAGGCACAGGGGGTTTATATGGGATGTAGGGTCGGGGTCGGGGGTTTATGTGGGAGGTGGGGTCGGGGACAGGGGGTTTATATGGGAGGTGGAGTCAGTGACAAGGGGTTTATATGGGAGGTGGGGTCAGGGCCGGGGGGTTTATATGGGATGTGGGGTCAGGGACACGGGGTATATATGGGAAGTGGGGTCAGGGCCAGGGGGTTTATATGGGAGGTGGGGTCAGGGACAGGGGGTTTATATGGGAGGTGGGGTCAGGGCCGGGGGGTTTATATGGGAGGTGGGGTCAGGGTCATGGTCAGTATGTTTATATGGGATGTGGGGTCAGGGTCAGGGGGTTTATATGGGATGTGGGGTCAGGGTCAGGGGGCTGAAATGGGATGTGGGGTCGGGGTCAGGGGGTTTATATGGGATGTGGGGTCAGGGTCAGGGGGTTATTATGGGATGTGGGGTCGGGGACAAGGGGTTTATATGGGATGTGGGGTCAGGGACAGGGGGTTTATAAGGGAGGTGGGGTCAGGGTCTCGGGGTTTTTATGGGATGTGGGGTCAGGGACAGGGGGTTTATATGGGAGGTGGGGCCAGGGACAGAGGGTTTATATGGGAGGTCGGGTCAGGGTCAGGACTTTTATATGGGCGGTGGGGTCAGGGACAGGGGGTTTATGTGGAATGTGGGGTCGGGGTCAGGGGTTTTATATGGGATGTGGGGTCGGGACAGGGGATTTATGTGGGAGGTGGAGTCAGTGACAGGGGGTTTATATGGAAGGTGGGATCAGGGCCGGGGGGTTTATATGGGATGTGGGGTCAGGGTCAGGGGATTTATATGGGAGATGGGGTCAGGGACTGGGGGTTTATATGGGATGTGGGGTCGGGGTCAGGGGGTTTATATGGGAGGTGAGGTCAGGGTCAGGGGGTTTATATGGGATGTGGGGTCGGGGACAGGGGGTTTATATGGGAGGTGAGGTCAGGGTCAGGGGGTTTATATGGGATGTGGGGTCGGGGACAGGGGGTTTATATGGGAGGTGGGGTCGGGGTCAGGGGGTTTATATGGGATGTGGAGTCGGGGACAGGGGGTTTATATGGGAGGTGGGGTCAGGGTCAGGACATTTATATGGGAGGTGGGGTCAGGGCCAGGGGGTTTATATGGGATGTGGGGTCGGGGTCAGGGGGTTTATATGGGATGTGGGGTCAGGCACAGGGGGTTTATATGGGAGGTGGGGTCAGGGACAGGGGGTTTATATGGGATGTGGGGTCAGGGCGAGGGGGTTTATATGGGGGTCAGGGTCAGGGGGTTTATATGGGAGGTGGGGTCAGGGTCAGGGGGTTTATATGGGATGTGGGGTCAGGGACAGGGGGATTATACGAGAGGTGGGTTCAGGGTCAGGGGGTTTATATGGGATGTGGGGTCGCGGACAGGGGGTTTATATGGGATGTGGGGTCAGGGCTAGGGGATTTATTTGGGAGGTGGAGTCAGTGACAGGGGGTTTATATGGGAGGTGGGGTCAGGGCCGGGGGGTTTATATGGGATGTGGGGTCAGGGACACGGGGTTTATATGGGAAGTGGGGTCAGGGACAGGGGTTTATATGGGAGGTGGGGTCAGGGCCAGGGGGTTTATATGGGCTGTGGGGTCAGGGACAGGGGGTTTATGTGGAATGTGGGGTCGGGGTCAGGGGGTTAATATGGGATGTGGGGTCAGGCACAGGGGGTTTATATGGGATGTAGGGTCGGGGTCGGGGGTTTATGTGGGAGGTGGGGTAGGGGACAGGGGGTTTATATGGGAGGTGGGGTCAGGGACAGGGTGTTTATATGGGAGTTGGGGTCAGGGCCAGGGGGTTTATATGGGATGTGGGGTCAGGGCCAGGGGGTTTATTTGGGAGGTGGGGTCAGGGACAGGGTGTTTATATGGGAGTTGGGGTCAGGGCCAGGGGGTTTATATGGGATGTGTGGTCGGGGACAGGGGGTTTATATGGGATGTGGGGTCGGGGACAGGGGGCTTATATTGGAGGTGGGGTCGGGGACTGGGTGTTTATATGGGAGGTGGGGTCAGGGTCAGGGGGTTTATATGGGATGTGTGGTCAGGGTCATGGGGTTTATATGGGAGGTGGGGTCAGGGTCAGGGGGTTTATATGGGAAGTGGGGTCAGGGACAGGGGGTTTATATGGGAGGTGGGGCCTGGGACAGGGGGTTTATATCTGATGTGGGGTCGGGGACAAGGGGTTTATATGGGATGTGGGGTCAGGGACAGGGGGTTTATAAGGGAGGTGGGGTCAGGGTCACGGGGTTTTTATGGGATGTGTGGTCAGGGTCAGGGGGTTTATATGGGAGGTGGGGTCAGGGACAGGGGGTTTATATGGGAGGTCGGGTCAGGGTCAGGACTTTTATATGGGCGGTGGGGTCAGGGACAGGGGGTTTATGTGGGAGGTGGAGTCAGGGTCAGGGGGTTTATATGGGAGGTGGGGTCAGGGTCAGGGGGTTTATATGGGAGGTGGGGTCAGGGACAGGGGTTTATATGGGAGGTGGGGTCAGGGCCAGGGGGTTTATATGGGATGTGGGGTCAGGGCCGGGGGTTGATATGGGAGGTGGGGTCAGGGACACGGGGTTTATATGGGATGTGGGGTCGGGGACAGGGGGTTTATATGGGAGGTGGGGTCAGGGTCAGGATGTTTATATGGGATGTGGGGTCAGGGACAGGGGGATTATACGAGAGGTGGGTTCAGGGTCAGCGGGTTTATATGGGATGTGGGGTCGCGGACAGGGGGTTTATATGGGTGGTTGGGTCGGGGACAGGTGGTTTATATGGGAGGTGGGGTCAGGGCTAGGGGGTTTATATGGGATGTGGGGTCAGGGCTAGGGGGTTTATATGGGATGTGGGGTCTGGGCCGGGGGTTTATATGGGAGGTGGGGTCAGGGACACGGGGTTTATATGGGATGTGGGGTCGGGGCCAGGGGGTTTATATGGCTTGTGGGTCGGGGCCAGGGGGTTTATATGGGATGTGGCATCGGGGTCAGGGGGTTTATATGGGAGGTGGGGTCCGGGTCAGAGGGTTTATATGGGATGTGGGATCAGGGACAAGGGGTTTATATGGGATGTGGGGTCAGAGCCAGGGGGTACATATGGGAGGTGGGGTCAGGGTCAGGGGGTGTATATGGGAGGTGGTGTCAGGGTCAGGGGGTTTATATGGGATGTGGGGTCAGGGACTGGGGGTTTATATGGGAGGTGGGGTCGGGGTCAGGGGGTTTATATGGGAGGTGGTGTCGGGGTCAGGGGGTTTATATGGGAGGTGGGGTCGGGGACGGGGCTTATATGGGATTTGGGTTCGGGGACAGGGGGTTTATATGGGATGTGGGGTGAGGAACGGGGGGTTTATATGGGAGGTGTGGTCATGGACAGGAGGTTTATATGGGAGGTGGGGTCAGGGTCAGGGGGTTTATATGGGAGGTGTGGTCAGGGACAGGGGGTTTATATGGAAGGTGGGGTCAGGGTCAGGGGGTTTATATGGGATGTGGGGTCAGGGCGAGGGGGTTCATATGGGAGTCGGGGTCAGGGTCAGGGGGTTTATATGAGAGGTGGGGTCAGGGTCAGGGGGTTTATATGGGATGTGGGGTCAGGGACAGGGGGATTATACGAGAGGTGGGTTCAGGGTCAGGGGGTTTATATGGGATGTGGGGTCAGGGTCAGGGGGTTTATATGGGATGTGGGGTCGCGGACAGGGGGTTTATATGGGAGGTTGGGTCGGGGACAGGTGGTTTATATGGGAGGTGGGGTCAGGGTCAGGATGTTTATATGGGATGTGGGGTCAGGGCTAGGGGGTTTATATGGGATGTGGGGTCAGGGCCGGGGGTTTATATGGGAGGTGGGGTCAGGGACACGGGGTTTATATGGGATGTGGGGTCGGGGACAGGGGGTTTATATGGGAGGTGGAGTCAGGGTCAGGATGTTTATATGGGATGTGGGGTCAGGGCTAGGGGGTTTATATGGGATGTGGGGTCAGGGCCGGGGGTTTATATGGGATGTGGGGTCAGGGACACGGGGTTTATATGGCTTGTGGGTCGGGGCCAGGGGGTTTATATGGGATGTGGGGTCGGGGACAGGGGATTTATATGGCTTGTGGGTCGGGGCCAGGGGGTTTATATGGGATGTGGGGTCGGGGTCAGGGGGTTTATATGGGAGGTGGGGTCCGGGTCAGAGGGTTTATATGGGATGTGGGATCGGGGACAAGGGGTTTAGATGGGATGTGGGGTCAGAGCCAGGGGGTACATATGGGAGGTGGGGTCAGGGTCAGGGGGTGTATATGGGAGGTGGTGTCAGGGTCAGGGGGTTTATATGGGATGTGGGGTCAGGGACTGGGGGTTTATATGGGAGGTGGGGTCGGGGTCAGGGGGTTTATATGGGAGGTGGTGTCGGGGTCAGGGGGTTTATATGGGAGGTGGGGTCGGGGACGGGGCTTATATGGGATGTGGGGTCGGGGACAGGGGGTTTATATGGGATGTGGGGTGAGGAACGGGGGGTTTATATGGGAGGTGTGGTCATGGACAGGAGGTTTATATGGGAGGTGTGGTCAGGGTCAGGGGGTTTATATGGGAGGTGTGGTCAGGGACATGGGGTTTATATGGAAGGTGGGGTCAGGGTCAGGGGGTTTATACGGGATGTGGGGTCAGGGCGAGGGGGTTTATATGGGAGTCGGGGTCAGGGTCAGGGGGTTTATATGAGAGGTGGGGTCAGGGTCAGGGGGTTTATATGGGATGTGGGGTCAGGGACAGGGGGATTATACGAGAGGTGGGTTCAGGGTCAGGGGGTTTATATGGGATGTGGGGTCAGAGCCAGGGGGTACATATGGGAGGTGGGATCAGGGTCAGGGGGTTTATATGGGTTGTGGGGTCAGGGACTGGGGGTTTATATGGGAGGTGGGGTCGGGATCAGGGGGTTTATATGGGAGGTGGTGTCGGGGACAGGGGGTTTATATGGGAGGTGGGGTCAGGGACGGGGCTTATATGGGATGTGGGGTCGGGGACAGGGGGTTTATATGGGAGGTGGGGTCAGGGACAGGGGGTTTATATGGGATGTGGGGTCAGGGACTGGGGGTTTATATGGGAGGTGTGGTCGGGGTCAGGGGGTTTATATGGGAGGTGGTGTCGCGGTCAGGAGGTTTATATGGGAGGTGGGGTCGGGGACGGGGCTTATATGGGATGTGGGGTGTGGAACAGGGGGTTTATATGGGATGTGTGGTCAGGGACAGGGGGTTTATATGGGAGGTGGGGTCGGGGACAGGGGGCTTATATTGGAGGTGGGGTCGGGGACTGGGTGTTTATATGGGAGGTGGGGTCAGGGTCAGGGGGTTTATATGGGATGAGTGGTCAGGGTCAGGGGGTTTATATGGGAGGTGGGGTCAGGGTCAGGGGGTTTATATGGGATGTGTGGTCAGGGTCAGGGGGTTTATATGGGAGGTGGGGTCGGGGACAGGGGGTTTATATGGGATGTGGGGTCGGGGACAGGGGGTTTATATGGGATGTGCGGTCTGGGTCAGGGGGTTTATATGGGAGGTGGGGTCGGGGACAGGGTGTTTATATGGGACTTGGGGTCGGGGACAGGGGGTTTATATGGGATGTGTGGTCAGGGTCATGGGGTTTATATGGGAGGTGGGGTCAGGGTCAGGGGGTTTTTGGGATGTGTGGTCAGGGTCAGGGTGTTTATATGGGATGAGTGGTCAGGGTCAGGGGGTTTATATGGGAGGTGGGGTCAGGGTCATGGGGATTATATGGGAGGTGGGGTCGGGGACAGGAGGTTTATATGGGATGTGGGGTCGGGGACAGGGGGTTTATATGGGAGGTGGGGTCGGGGACAGGGTGTTTATATGGGACTTGGGGTCGGGGACAGGGGGTTTATATGGGAGGTGGGGTCAGGGCCAGGGGGTTTATATGGGAGGTGCGGTCAGGGTCAGGGGGTTTATATGGGATGTTGGGTCGGGGACAGATGGTTTATATGGGAGGTGGGGTCAGGGTCAGGGGGTTTATATGGGACTTGGGGTCGGGGACAGGGGGTTTATATGGGATGTGTGGTCACGGTCATGGGGTTTATATGGGAGGTGGGGTCAGGGTCAGGGGGTTTATATGGGATGTGTGGTCAGGGTCAGGGGGTTTATATGGGATGAGTGGTCAGGGTCAGGGGGTTTATATGGGAGGTGGGGTCAGGGTCAGGGGGTTTATATGGGATGTGTGGTCAGGGTCAGGGGGTTTATATGGGAGGTGGGGTCGGGGACAGGGGGTTTATATGGGATGTGGGGTCAGGGACAGGGGGTTTATATGGGATGTGCGGTCTGGGTCAGGGGGTTTCTCTGGGAGGTGGGGTCGGGGACAGGGTGTTTATATGGGACTTGGGGTCGGGGACAGGGGGTCTATATGGGAGGTGGGGTCAGGGTCAGGGGGTTTATATGGGAGGTGGGGTCAGGGTCAGGGGGCTTATATGTGAGGTGGGGTCAGGGTCAGGGGGCTTATATGGGAGGTGGGGTAGGGGACAGGGGGTTTATATGGGAGGTGGGGTCAGGGTCAGGACGTTTATATGGGAGGTGGGGTCAGGGGCAGGGGGCTTATATGGGAGGTGGGGTCAGGGTCAGGGGGTTACTATGGGATGTAGGGTCGGGGACAGATGGTTTATATGGGAGGTGGGTTCAGGGCCAGGGGGTTTGTATGGGAGGTGGGGTCAGGGACAGAGGGTTTATATGGGAGGTGGGGTCAGGGTCAGGGGGTGTATATGGGAGGTGCGGTCAGGGACAGGGGATTTATATGGGAGGTGGGGTCAGGGTCAAGGGGTTTATATGGGATGTGCGGTCAGGGTCAGGGGGTTTATATGGGAGGTGGGGTCAGGGACAGGGGGTTTATATGGGATGTGGGGTCAGGGACGGGGATTATACGAGAGGTGGGTTCAGGGTCAGGGGGTTTATATGGGATGTGGGGTCGCGGACAGGGGGTTTATATGGGAGGTGGGGTCGGGGTCAGGATGTTTATATGGGATGTGGGGTCAGGGCTAGGGGGTTTATATGGGATGTGGGGTCAGGGCCGGGGGTTTATATGGGATGTTGGGTCGGGGACAGATGGTTTATATGGGAGGTGGGGTCAGGGTCAGGGGGTTTATATGGGACTTGGGGTCGGGGACAGGGGGTTTATATGGGATGTGTGGTCACGGTCATGGGGTTTATATGGGAGGTGGGGTCAGGGTCAGGGGGTTTATATGGGATGTGTGGTCAGGGTCAGGGGGTTTATATGGGATGAGTGGTCAGGGTCAGGGGGTTTATATGGGAGGTGGGGTCAGGGTCAGGGGGTTTATATGGGATGTGTGGTCAGGGTCAGGGGGTTTATATGGGAGGTGGGGTCGGGGACAGGGGGTTTATATGGGATGTGGGGTCAGGGACAGGGGGTTTATATGGGATGTGCGGTCTGGGTCAGGGGGTTTCTCTGGGAGGTGGGGTCGGGGACAGGGTGTTTATATGGGACTTGGGGTCGGGGACAGGGGGTCTATATGGGAGGTGGGGTCAGGGTCAGGGGGTTTATATGGGAGGTGGGGTCAGGGTCAGGGGGCTTATATGTGAGGTGGGGTCAGGGTCAGGGGGCTTATATGGGAGGTGGGGTAGGGGACAGGGGGTTTATATGGGAGGTGGGGTCAGGGTCAGGACGTTTATATGGGAGGTGGGGTCAGGGGCAGGGGGCTTATATGGGAGGTGGGGTCAGGGTCAGGGGGTTACTATGGGATGTAGGGTCGGGGACAGATGGTTTATATGGGAGGTGGGTTCAGGGCCAGGGGGTTTGTATGGGAGGTGGGGTCAGGGACAGAGGGTTTATATGGGAGGTGGGGTCAGGGTCAGGGGGTGTATATGGGAGGTGCGGTCAGGGACAGGGGATTTATATGGGAGGTGGGGTCAGGGTCAAGGGGTTTATATGGGATGTGCGGTCAGGGTCAGGGGGTTTATATGGGAGGTGGGGTCAGGGACAGGGGGTTTATATGGGATGTGGGGTCAGGGACGGGGATTATACGAGAGGTGGGTTCAGGGTCAGGGGGTTTATATGGGATGTGGGGTCGCGGACAGGGGGTTTATATGGGAGGTGGGGTCGGGGTCAGGATGTTTATATGGGATGTGGGGTCAGGGCTAGGGGGTTTATATGGGATGTGGGGTCAGGGCCGGGGGTTTATATGGGAGGTGGGGTCAGGGACACGGGGTTTATATGGGATGTGAGGTCGGGGACAGGGGGTTTATATGGGAGGTGGGGTCAGGGTCAGGATGTTTATATGGGATGTGGGTTCAGGGCTAGGGGGTTTATATGGGATGTGGGGTCAGGGCCGGGTGTTTATATGGGAGGTGGGGTCAGGGACACGGGGTTTATATGGGATGTGGGGTCGGGGCCAGGGGGTTTATATGGCTTGTGGGTCGGGGCCAGGGGGTTTATATGGGATGTGGGGTCGGGGTCAGGGGGTTTATGTGGGAGGTGGGGTCCGGGTCAGAGGGTTTATATGGGATGTGGGATCAGGGACAAGGGGTTTATATGGGATGTGGGGTCAGAGCCAGGGGGTACATATGGGAGGTGGGGTCAGGGTCAGGGGGTGTATATGGGAGGTGGTGTCAGGGTCAGGGGGTTTATATGGGATGTGGGGTCAGGGACTGGGGGTTTATATGGGAGGTGATGTCGGGGTCAGGGGGTTTATATGGGAGGTGGTGTCGGGGTCAGGGGGTTTATATGGGAGGTGGGGTCGGAGACGGGGCTTATATGGGATGTGGGGTCGGGGGCAGGGGGTTTATATGGGATGTGGGGTGAGGAACGGGGGGTTTATATGGGAGGTGTGGTCATGGACAGGAGGTTTATATGGGAGGTGGGGTCAGGGTCAGGGGGTTTATATGGGAGGTGTGGTCAGGGACAGGGGGTTTATATGGAAGGTGGGGTCAGGGTCAGGGGGTTTATATGGGATGTGGGGTCAGGGCGAGGGGGTTTATATGGGAGTCGGGGTCAGGGTCAGGGGGTTTATATGAGAGGTGGGGTCAGGGTCAGGGGGTTTATATGGGATGTGGGGTCAGGGACAGGGGGATTATACGAGAGGTGGGTTCAGGGTCAGGGGGTTTATATGGGATGTAGGGTCAGGGGGTTTATATGGGATGTGGGGTCGCGGACAGGGGGTTTATATGGGAGGTTGGGTCGGTGACAGGTGGTTTATATGGGAGGTGGGGTCAGGGCTAGGGGGTTTATATGGGATGTGGGGTCAGGGCTAGGGGGTTTATATGGGATGTGGGGTCAGGGACACGGGGTTTATATGGGATGTGGGGTCGGGGACAGGGGGTTTATATGGGAGGTGGAGTCAGGGTCAGGATGTTTATATGGGATGTGGGGTCAGGGCTAGGGGGTTTATATGGGATGTGGGGTCAGGGCTAGGGGGTTTATATGGGATGTGGGGTCAGGGCTAGGGGGTTTATATGGGATGTGGGGTCAGGGACACGGGGTTTATATGGGATGTGGGGTCGGGGACAGGGGGTTTATATGGGATGTGGGGTCAGGGCTAGGGGGTTTATATGGGATGTGGGGTCAGGGCCGGGGGTTTATATGGGATGTGGGGTCAGGGACACGGGGTTTATATGGGATGTGGGGTCGGGGACAGGGGGTTTATATGGGAGGTGGGGTCCGGGTCAGAGGGTTTATATGGGATGTGGGATCGGGGACAAGGGGTTTAGATGGGATGTGGGGTCAGAGCCAGGGGGTACATATGGGAGGTGGGGTCAGGGTCAGGGGGTACATATGGGAGGTGGTGTCAGGGTCAGGGGGTTTATATGGGAGGTGGGGTCGGGGTCAGGGGTTTATATGGGAGGTGGTGTCGGGTACGGGGCTTATATGGGATGTGGGGTCGGGGACAGGGGGTTTATATGGGATGTGGGGTCAGGGTCAGGGGGTTTATATGGGATGTGGGGTCAGGGCGAGGGGGTTTATATGGGAGTCGGGGTCAGGGTCAGGGGGTTTATATGAGAGGTGGGGTCAGGGTCAGGGGGTTTATATGGGATGTGGGGTCAGGGACAGGGGGATTATACGAGAGGTGGGTTCAGGGTCAGGGGGTTTATATGGGATGTGGGGTCAGAGCCAGGGGGTACATATGGGAGGTGGGATCAGGGTCAGGGGGTGTATATGGGAGGTGGTGTCAGGGTCAGGGGGTTTATATGGGATGTGGGGTCAGGGACTGGGGGTTTATATGGGAGGTGGGGTCGGGGTCAGGGGGTTTATATGGGAGGTGGTGTCGGGGTCAGGGGGTTTATATGGGAGGTGGGGTCGGGGACGGGGCTTATATGGGATGTGGGGTCGGGGACAGGGGGTTTATATGGGATGTGGGGTGAGGAACGGGGGGTTTATATGGGATGTGTGGTCAGGGACAGGGGGTTTATATGGGAGGTGGGGTCGGGGACAGGGGGTTCATATGGGAGGTGTGGTCGGGGACTGGGTGTTTATATGGGAGGTGGGGTCAGGGTCAGGGGGTTTATATGGAAGGTGGGGTCAGGGTCAGGGGGTTTATATGGGAGGTGGGGTCAGGGTGAGGGGGTTTATATGGGAGTCGGGGTCAGGGTCAGGGGGTTTATATGAGAGGTGGGGTCAGGGTCAGGGGGTTTATATGGGATGTGGGGTCAGGGACAGGGGGATTATACGAGAGGTGGGTTCAGGGTCAGGGGGTTTATATGGGATGTGGGGTCAGAGCCAGGGGGTACATATGGGAGGTGGGATCAGGGTCAGGGGGTGTATATGGGAGGTGGTGTCAGGGTCAGGGGGTTTATATGGGATGTGGGGTCAGGGACTGTGGGTTTATATGGGATGTGGGGTCGGGGTCAGGGGGTTTATATGGGAGGTGGTGTCGGGGTCAGGGGGTTTATATGGGAGGTGGGGTCGGCGACGGGGCTTATATGGGATGTGGGGTCGGGGACAGGGGGTTTATATGGGATGTGGGGTGAGGAACGGGGGGTTTATATGGGATGTGTGGTCAGGGACAGGGGGTTTATATGGGAGGTGGGGTCGGGGACAGGGGGTTTATATGGGAGGTGTGGTCGGGGACTGGGTGTTTATATGGGAGGTGGGGTCAGGGTCAGGGGGTTTATATGGAAGGTGGGGTCAGGGTCAGGGGGTTTATATGGGAGGTGGGGTCAGGGTGAGGGGGTTTATATGGGAGTCGGGGTCAGGGTCAGGGGGTTTATATGAGAGGTGGGGTCAGGGTCAGGGGGTTTATATGGGATGTGGGGTCAGGGTCAGGGGGTTTATATGGGATGTGGGGTCGCGGACAGGGGGTTTATATGGGAGGTTGGGTCGGGGACAGGTGGTTTATATGGGAGGTGGGGTCAGGGTCAGGATGTTTATATGGGAGGTGGGGTCAGGGCTAGGTGGTTTATATGGGATGTGGGGTCAGGGCCGGGGGTTTATATGGGAGTGGGGTCAGGGACACGGGGTTTATATGGGATGTGGGGTCGGGGACAGGGGGTTTATATGGGAGGTGGAGTCAGGGTCAGGATGTTTATATGGGATGTGGGGTCAGGGCTAGGGGGTTTATATGGGATGTGGGGTCAGGGCCGGGGGTTTATATGGGATGTGGGGTCAGGGACACGGGGTTTATATGGGATGTGGGGTCGGGCACAGGGGGTTTATATGGCTTGTGGGTCGGGGCCAGGATGTTTATATGGGATGTGGGGTCAGGGCTAGGGGGTTTATATGGGATGTGGGGTCAGGGCTAGGGGGTTTATATGGGATGTGGGGTCAGGGCTAGGGGGTTTATATGGGATGTGGGGTCAGGGACACGGGGTTTATATGGGATGTGGGGTCGGGGACAGGGGGTTTATATGGGATGTGGGGTCAGGGCTAGGGGGTTTATATGGGATGTGGGGTCAGGGCCGGGGGTTTATATGGGATGTGGGGTCAGGGACACGGGGTTTATATGGGATGTGGGGTCGGGGACAGGGGGTTTATATGGGAGGTGGGGTCCGGGTCAGAGGGTTTATATGGGATGTGGGATCGGGGACAAGGGGTTTAGATGGGATGTGGGGTCAGAGCCAGGGGGTACATATGGGAGGTGGGGTCAGGGTCAGGGGGTACATATGGGAGGTGGTGTCAGGGTCAGGGGGTTTATATGGGAGGTGGGGTCGGGGTCAGGGGTTTATATGGGAGGTGGTGTCGGGTACGGGGCTTATATGGGATGTGGGGTCGGGGACAGGGGGTTTATATGGGATGTGGGGTCAGGGTCAGGGGGTTTATATGGGATGTGGGGTCAGGGCGAGGGGGTTTATATGGGAGTCGGGGTCAGGGTCAGGGGGTTTATATGAGAGGTGGGGTCAGGGTCAGGGGGTTTATATGGGATGTGGGGTCAGGGACAGGGGGATTATACGAGAGGTGGGTTCAGGGTCAGGGGGTTTATATGGGATGTGGGGTCAGAGCCAGGGGGTACATATGGGAGGTGGGATCAGGGTCAGGGGGTGTATATGGGAGGTGGTGTCAGGGTCAGGGGGTTTATATGGGATGTGGGGTCAGGGACTGGGGGTTTATATGGGAGGTGGGGTCGGGGTCAGGGGGTTTATATGGGAGGTGGTGTCGGGGTCAGGGGGTTTATATGGGAGGTGGGGTCGGGGACGGGGCTTATATGGGATGTGGGGTCGGGGACAGGGGGTTTATATGGGATGTGGGGTGAGGAACGGGGGGTTTATATGGGATGTGTGGTCAGGGACAGGGGGTTTATATGGGAGGTGGGGTCGGGGACAGGGGGTTCATATGGGAGGTGTGGTCGGGGACTGGGTGTTTATATGGGAGGTGGGGTCAGGGTCAGGGGGTTTATATGGAAGGTGGGGTCAGGGTCAGGGGGTTTATATGGGAGGTGGGGTCAGGGTGAGGGGGTTTATATGGGAGTCGGGGTCAGGGTCAGGGGGTTTATATGAGAGGTGGGGTCAGGGTCAGGGGGTTTATATGGGATGTGGGGTCAGGGACAGGGGGATTATACGAGAGGTGGGTTCAGGGTCAGGGGGTTTATATGGGATGTGGGGTCAGAGCCAGGGGGTACATATGGGAGGTGGGATCAGGGTCAGGGGGTGTATATGGGAGGTGGTGTCAGGGTCAGGGGGTTTATATGGGATGTGGGGTCAGGGACTGTGGGTTTATATGGGATGTGGGGTCGGGGTCAGGGGGTTTATATGGGAGGTGGTGTCGGGGTCAGGGGGTTTATATGGGAGGTGGGGTCGGCGACGGGGCTTATATGGGATGTGGGGTCGGGGACAGGGGGTTTATATGGGATGTGGGGTGAGGAACGGGGGGTTTATATGGGATGTGTGGTCAGGGACAGGGGGTTTATATGGGAGGTGGGGTCGGGGACAGGGGGTTTATATGGGAGGTGTGGTCGGGGACTGGGTGTTTATATGGGAGGTGGGGTCAGGGTCAGGGGGTTTATATGGAAGGTGGGGTCAGGGTCAGGGGGTTTATATGGGAGGTGGGGTCAGGGTGAGGGGGTTTATATGGGAGTCGGGGTCAGGGTCAGGGGGTTTATATGAGAGGTGGGGTCAGGGTCAGGGGGTTTATATGGGATGTGGGGGTGGGGTCAGGGTCAGGGGGTTTATATGGGATGTGGGGTCGCGGACAGGGGGTTTATATGGGAGGTTGGGTCGGGGACAGGTGGTTTATATGGGAGGTGGGGTCAGGGTCAGGATGTTTATATGGGAGGTGGGGTCAGGGCTAGGGGGTTTATATGGGATGTGGGGTCATGGCCGGGGGTTTATATGGGAGTGGGGTCAGGGACACGGGGTTTATATGGGATGTGGGGTCGGGGACAGGGGGTTTATATGGGAGGTGGAGTCAGGGTCAGGATGTTTATATGGGATGTGGGGTCAGGGCTAGGGGGTTTATATGGGATGTGGGGTCAGGGCCGGGGGTTTATATGGGATGTGGGGTCAGGGACACGGGGTTTATATGGGATGTGGGGTCGGGGACAGGGGGTTTATATGGCTTGTGGGTCGGGGCCAGGGGGTTTATATGGGATGTGGGGTCGGGGTCAGGGGGTTTATATGGGAGGTGGGGTCCGGGTCAGAGGGTTTATATGGGATGTGGGGTCAGAGCCAGGGGGTACATATGGGAGGTGGGGTCAGGGTCAGGGGGTGTATATGGGAGGTGGTGTCAGGGTCAGGGGGTTTATATGGGATGTGGGGTCAGGGACTGGGGGTTTATATGGGAGGTGGGGTCGGGGTCAGGGGGTTTATATGGGAGGTGGGGTCGGGGTCAGGGGGTTTATATGGGAGGTGGTGTCGGGGTCAGGGGGTTTATATGGGAGGTGGGGTCGGGTACGGGGCTTATATGGGATGTGGGGTCGGGGACAGGGGGTTTATATGGGATGTGGGGTGAGGAACGGGGGGTTTTATATGGGATGTGGGGTCAGGGTCAGGGGGTTTATATGGGAGGTGTGGTCAGGGACAGGGGGTTTATATGGGAGGTGTGGTCAGGGACAGGGGGTTTATATGGAAGGTGGGGTCAGTGTCAGGGGGTTTATATGGGATGTGGGGTGAGGAACGGGGGGTTTATATGGGATGTGGGGTCAGGGTCAGGGGGTTTATATGGGAGGTGTGGTCAGGGACAGGGGGTTTATATGGGAGGTGTGGTCAGGGACAGGGGGTTTATATGGAAGGTGGGGTCAGTGTCAGGGGGTACATATGGGAGGTGTGGTCGGGGACAGGGGGTTTATATGGGAGGTGTGGTCAGGGACAGGGGGTTTATATGGAAGGTGGGGTCAGTGTCAGGGGGTACATATGGGAGGTGTGGTCGGGGACAGGGGGTTTATATGGGATGTGTGGTCAGGGTCAGGGGGTTTATATGGGAGGTGGGGTCGGGGTCAGGGGGTTTATATGGGAGGTGGTGTCGGGGTCAGGGGGTTTATATGGGAGGTGGGGTCGGGGACAGGGGGTTTATATGGGATGTGGGGTCGGGGACAGGGGGTTTATATGGGAGGTGGGGTCGGGGTCAGGGGGTTTATATGGGAGGTGGTGTCGGGGTCAGGGGGTTTATATGGGAGGTGGGGTCGGGGTCAGGGGGTTTATATGGGAGGTGGTGTCGGGGTCAGGGGGTTTATATGGGAGGTGGGGTCGGGGACGGGGCTTATATGGGATGTGGGGTGAGGAACGGGGGGTTTATATGGGATGTGTGGTCGGGGACAGGGGGTTTATATGGGAGGTGTGGTCGGGGACAGGGGGTTTATATGGGAGGTGGGGTCGGGGACAGGGTGTTTATATGGGACTTGGGGTCGGGGACAGGGGGTTTATATGGGAGGTGGCGTCAGGGACAGGGGGTTTATATGGGAGGTGGGTTCAGGGCCAGGGGGTTTGTATGGGAGGTGGGGTCAGGGACAGAGGGTTTATATGGGAGGTGGGGTCAGGGTCAGGGGGTGTATATGGGATGTGCGGTCAGGGTCAGGGGATTTATATGGGAGGTGGGGTCAGGGTCAAGGGGTTTATATGGGATGTGCGGTCAGGGTCAGGGGGTTTATATGGGAGGTGGGGTCAGGGACAGGGGGTTTATATGGGATGTGGGGTCAGGGTCAGGGGGTTTATATGGGAGGTGGGGTCGGGGACAGGGCGTTTATATGGGAGGTGGGGTCAGGGTCAGGGGGTTTATATGGGATGTGGGGTCGGGGACAGGGCGTTTATATGGGAGGTGGGGTCAGGGTCAGGTGGTTTATATGGGAGTTGGGGTCAGGGACAAAGGGTTTTTATGGGATGTGGGGTCAGGGTCAGGGGGTTTATATGGGAGGTGGGGTCGGGGTCAGGGGGTTTATATGGGAGGTGGGGTCAGGGTCAGGGGGTTTATATGGGAGGTGGGGTCAGGGTCAGGGGGCTTATATGTGAGGTGGGGTCAGGGTCGGGGCTTATATGGGATGTGGGGTCAGGGTCAGGATGTTTATATGGGAGGTGGGGTCAGGGTCAGGGGGCTTATATGGGAGATGGGGTCAGGTTCAGGGGGTTTATATGGGATGTGGGGTCAGGGACAGGGGGTTTATATGGGATGTGGGGTCAGGGTCAGGGGGTTTATATGGGAGGTGATGTCGGGGACAGGGCGTTTATATGGGAGGTGGGGTCAGGGTCAGGGGGTTTATATGGGAGGTGGTGTCGGGGACAGGGCGTTTATATTGGAGGTGGGGTCGGGGACTGGGGGTTTATATGGACTTGGGGTCGGGGACAGGGGGCTTATATGGGAGGTGGGGTCGGGGTCAGGGGGTTTATATGGGATGTTGGGTCGGGGACAGGGGGTTTATATGGGAGGTGGGGTCAGGGACAGGGGTTTATATGGGATGTGGGGTCAGGGTCAGGGGGTTTATATGGGATGTTGGGTCGGGGACAGGGGGTTTATATGGGAGGTGGGGTCAGGGACAGGGGTTTATATGGGATGTGGGGTCAGGGTCAGGGGGCTTATATGGGAGGTGGGGTCAGGGTCAGGGGTCTTATATGTGAGGTTGGGTCAGGGTCAGGGGGCTTATATGGGAGGTGGGGTATGGGACAGGGGGTTTATATGGGAGGTGGGGTCAGGGTTAGGACGTTTATATGGGAGGTGGGGTTAGGGACAGGGGGTTTATATGGGATGTGGGGTCAGGGTCAGGGGGTTTATATGGGAGGTGGGGTCGGGCACAGGGGGCTTATATTGGAGGTGGGGTCAGGGTCAGGGGGTTTATATGGGACGTGGGGTCGGGGACTGGGGGTTTATATGGGATGTGTGGTCAGGGTCATGGGGTTTATATGGGAGGTGGGGTCAGGGTCAGGGGGTTTATATGGGATGTGTGGTCAGGGTCAGGGGGTTTATATGGGAGGTGGGGTCGGGGACAGGGTGTTTATATGGGACTTGGGGTCGGGGACAGGGGGTGTATATGGGAGGTGGGGTCAGGGCCAGTGGGTTTATATGGGAGGTGGGGTCAGGGTCAGGGGGTTTATATGGGATGTTGGGTCGGGGACAGGGGGTTTATATGGGAGGTGGGGTCAGGGACAGTGGTTTATATGGGATGTGTGGTCAGGGTCATGGGGTTTATATGGGATGTGGGGTCAGGGTCAGGATGTTTATATGGGAGGTGGGGTCAGGGTCAGGGGGCTTATATGGGAGATGGGGTCAGGTTCAGGGGGTTTATATGGGATGTGGGGTCAGGGACAGGGGGTTTATATGGGATGTGGGGTCAGGGTCAGGGGGTTTATATGGGAGGTGATGTCGGGGACAGGGCGTTTATATGGGAGGTGGGGTCAGGGTCAGGGGGTTTATATGGGAGGTGGTGTCGGGGACAGGGCGTTTATATTGGAGGTGGGGTCGGGGACTGGGGGTTTATATGGACTTGGGGTCGGGGACAGGGGGCTTATATGGGAGGTGGGGTCGGGGTCAGGGGGTTTATATGGGATGTTGGGTCGGGGACAGGGGGTTTATATGGGAGGTGGGGTCAGGGACAGGGGTTTATATGGGATGTGGGGTCAGGGTCAGGGGGTTTATATGGGATGTTGGGTCGGGGACAGGGGGTTTATATGGGAGGTGGGGTCAGGGACAGGGGTTTATATGGGATGTGGGGTCAGGGTCAGGGGGCTTATATGGGAGGTGGGGTCAGGGTCAGGGGTCTTATATGTGAGGTTGGGTCAGGGTCAGGGGGCTTATATGGGAGGTGGGGTATGGGACAGGGGGTTTATATGGGAGGTGGGGTCAGGGTTAGGACGTTTATATGGGAGGTGGGGTTAGGGACAGGGGGTTTATATGGGATGTGGGGTCAGGGTCAGGGGGTTTATATGGGAGGTGGGGTCGGGCACAGGGGGCTTATATTGGAGGTGGGGTCAGGGTCAGGGGGTTTATATGGGACGTGGGGTCGGGGACTGGGGGTTTATATGGGATGTGTGGTCAGGGTCATGGGGTTTATATGGGAGGTGGGGTCAGGGTCAGGGGGTTTATATGGGATGTGTGGTCAGGGTCAGGGGGTTTATATGGGAGGTGGGGTCGGGGACAGGGTGTTTATATGGGACTTGGGGTCGGGGACAGGGGGTGTATATGGGAGGTGGGGTCAGGGCCAGTGGGTTTATATGGGAGGTGGGGTCAGGGTCAGGGGGTTTATATGGGATGTTGGGTCGGGGACAGGGGGTTTATATGGGAGGTGGGGTCAGGGACAGTGGTTTATATGAGATGTGGGGTCAGGGTCAGGGGGCTTATATGGGAGGTGGGGTCAGGGTCAGGGGTCTTATATGTGAGGTGGGGTCAGGGTCAGGGGGCTTATATGGGAGGTGGGGTATGGGACAGGGGGTTTATATGGGAGGTGGGGTCAGGGTCAGGACGTTTATATGGGAGGTGGTGTCAGGGTCAGGGGGTTTATATGGGATGTGTGGTCAGGGTCATGGGGTTTATATGGGAGGTGGGGTCAGGGTCAGGGGGTTTATATGGGATGTGTGGTCAGGGTCAGGGGGTTTATATGGGAGTTGGGGTCAGGGCCAGGGGGTTTATATGGGATGTGGGGTCAGGGACAGGGGGTTTATATGGGAGGTGGGGTCAGGGTCAGGGGGTTTATATGGGAGGTGGGTCAGAGTCAGAGGATTTATATGGGATGTGGGGTCGGGGACAGATGGTTTATTTGGTAGGTGGGGTCAGGGCCAGGGGATTTATATGAGATGTGGGTTCAGGGACGGGGTTTATATGGGATGTGGGGTCAGGGACAGGGGGTTTATATGGGATGTGGGGTCAGGGACAGGGGGTTTATATGGGAGGTGGGGTCAGGGACAGGGGGTTTATATGAGATGTGGGTTCAGGGACGGGGTTTATATGGGATGTGGGGTCAGGGACAGGGGGTTTATATGGGATGTGGGGTCAGGGTCAGGTGGTTTATATGGGAGGTGGGGTCAGGGACAGGGGGTTTATATGGGAGTTGGGGTCAGGGACAAAGGGTTTATATGGGATGTGGGGTCAGGGTCAGGGGGTTTATATGTGAGGTGGGGTCAGGGTCAGGGGGTTTATATGGGAGGTAGGGTCGGGCACAGGTGGTTTATCTCGGAAGTGGGGTCGGGCACAGGGGGTTTATATGGGATGTGGGCTCGGGGTCCGGGGGTTTTATATGGGAGGTGTGGTCAGGGTCAGGGGGTTTATATGGGAGGTGGAGTCAGGGACAGGGGGTTTATATGGGAGGTGTGGTCAGGGTCAGGGGGTTTATATGGGAGGTGGAGTCAGGGACAGGGGGTTTATATGGGATGTGGGGTCAGGGTCAGGGGGTTTATATGGGAGGTGGGGTCAGGGTCAGGGGGTTTATATGGGAGGTGGGGTCAGGGTCATTGGGTTTATATGGGATGTGGGGTCAGGGTCAGGGGGTTTATATGGGAGATGGGGTCAGGGTCAGGGGGTTTATATGGGAGGTGTGGTCGGGGACAGGGGGTTTATATGGGAGGTGGGGTCGGGGTCATGGGGTTTATATGGGAGGTGGGGTCAGGGTCAGGGGGTTTATATGGGAGGTGGGGTCAGAGACGGGGGGTTTATATGGGATGTGGGGTCGGGGACAGGGGGTTTATATGGGATGTGGGGTCAGGGTCAGGTGGTTTATATGGGATGTGGGGTCGGGGACAGGGGGTTTATATGGGAGATGGGGTCGGGGACAGGGCGTTTATATGGGATGTGGGGTCAGGGTCAGGTGGTTTATATGGGATGTGGGGTCGGGGACAGGGGGTTTATATGGGATGTGGGGTCAGGGCCAGGGGGTTTATATGCGAGGTTGGGTCAGGGACGGGGGTTTATATGGGATGTGGGGTCGGGGTCCGGGGGGTTTATATGGGAGGTGGGGTCAGGGACTGGGTGTTGATATGGGAGGTGGGGTCCATGAGAGGGGGTTAATATGGGATGTGGGGTCGTGGTCAGGGGGTTTTTATGGGATGTGGGGTCAGGGTCAGGGGGTTTATATGGGAGGTGTGGTCGGGGACAGGGGGTTTATATGGGATGTGGGGTCTGGTCCAGGGGGTTTATATGGGATGTGGGGTCGGGGACCGGGGTTTATATGGGATGTGGGGTCAGGGCCAGGGGGTTTATATGGGATGTGGGGTCAGGTCCAGGGGGTTTATATGGGATGTGGGGTCAGGTCCAGGGGGTTTATATGGGATGTGGGGTCAGGTCCAGGGGGTTTATATGGGATGTGGGGTCAGGTCCAGGGGGTTTATATGGGATGTGGGGTCAGGTCCAGGGGGTTTATATGGGATGTGGGGTCAGGTCCAGGGGGTTTATATGGGATGTGGGGTCAGGGACATAGGATTTATATGGGAGGTGGCGTCAGGGCTAGGGGGTTTATATGGGTGTGGTGTCAGGGCCAGGGGGTTTATATGGGATGAGGGGTCCGGGACAGGGGGTTTATATGGGAGGTGTGGGAGGGACAGCGGGTTTAATGGGATGTGGGGTCGGGGACAGAGGGTTTATACGGGATGTGGGGTCGGGGACAGAGGGTTTATACGGGATGTGGGGTCGGCGACGGGGTTTATATGGGATGTGTGGGAGGGACAGGGGGTTTATATGGGATGTGTGGGAGGGACAGGGGTTTTATATGGGATGTGTGGGAGGGACAGGGGGTTTATATGGCAGTTGATATGGTTTATTCGCAGCTGGCAGCCTGGGTTTATGTGGGGGAGTTCATGTCTCCCAGGTATGAGGATTTTGAGGAGTTGATGTAGATGATTGATGAGGGCAGCCGGGGAGATATTGTTAATAATAAGTTCAGTGATCCCTTCACATGGTCCCTCATGGCAGTCTGTTACAGACATGGGATCACAGTGAGCTGGTCAGAGGGATACCGAACTGGGATAGCCATAGAGGAGAGAGTGTGGCGGTGGAAGGTTGTCTTTCTGACTGCAGATCTGTGTCGCCCAGGGATCAGTGCTGGAACCCTGTAATTTTTAATATATATATAAATGATCTGGTGGAGAATGTAGGGTCCTGATTCATAGTTTTACAGACCCCTCAGGGTTTGGGGGAACTGTGGATAATGGGGAGGATTGCCAGTGGAATTCAGCAGGATACATACAGGCTGGAGCCTTGGGCAGAGAGATGGCCGGTGGAGTTTAATCCAGACATACCTGAGGTAGTACATTTCGCAAAACCTGTATGTGTTGTTTCCCTGTAGAAACACTGACCAAGCACTGACCAAGCACTGACCAAACACTGACCAAACACTGACTAAATACAGACCAAACACTGACCAAACACTGACCAAACACTGACCAAACACTGACAAAACACGGACCAAACACGGACCAAACACGGACCAAACACGGACCAAACACTGAATAAATACTGACCAAACACGGACCAAGTACTGACCAAATACTGACCAAACACTGACTAAATACAGACCAAACACTGACTAAATACAGACCAAACACTGACCAAATACAGACCAAACACTGACCAAATACTGACCAAACACTGACGAAATACTGACCTAACACTGACCAAACACAGACCAAACACTAACCTAACACTGACCTAACACTGACCAAACACTGACCAAACACGGACCAAACATGGACCAAACACTGACCAAATACTGACCAAACACTGACCAAACACGGACCAAACACTGAATAAATACTGACCAAACACGGACCAAGTACTGACCAAACACTGACCAAATACTGACCAAACACTGACTAAATACAGACCAAACACTGACTAAATACAGACCAAACACTGACCAAATACAGATCAAACACTGACCAAATACAGACCAAACACTGACCAAATACAGACCAAACACTGACTAAATACAGACCAAACACTGACCAAACACAGACCAAACACTAACCTAACACTGACCTAACACTGACCAAACACTGACCAAACACGGACCAAACATGGACCAAACACTGACCAAATACTGACCAAACACTGACCAAACACGGACCAAACACTGAATAAATACTGACCAAACACGGACCAAGTACTGACCAAACACTGACCAAATACTGACCAAACACTGACTAAATACAGACCAAACACTGACCAAATACAGACCAAACACTGACCAAATACAGACCAAACACTGACCAAATACAGACCAAACACTGACTAAATACTGACCTAACACTGACCAAACACAGACCAAACACAGACCAAACACAGACCAAACACTGACCTAACACTGACCTAACACTGACCAAACACGGACCAATCACTGACCAAACACTGACCAAACACTGACCAAATACTGACCAAACACAGACCAAACACGGACTAAACACTGACCAAATACGGACCAAACACGGACCAAACACGGACCGAACACGGACCGAACACGGACCGAACACGGACCGAACACGGACCAAACACGGACCAAACACGGACCAAACACTGACCAATCACCGACCAAACACCGACCAAACACTGACCAAACACAGACCAAACACGGACCAAAGATGGACCAAACACTGACCAAACACGGACGAAACACTGACCAAACACGGACCAAATACTGACCAAACACGGACCAAGCACTGACCAAACACGGGCCAAACACTGACCAAACACGGACCAAACACTGACCAAACACGGACCAAATACTGACCAAGCACGGAACAAACAAGGACCAAACATGACCAAACACGGACCAAACACTGACCAAACACAGACCAAACACGGACTAAACACTGACCAAATACGGACCAAATACGGACCAAACACTGACCAAACACTGACCAAACACTGACCAAACACTGACCAAACACGGACGAAACACGGACGAAACACTGACCAAACACGGACCAAACACGGACCAAGCACTGACCAAACACGGGCCAAACACTGACCAAACACGGACCAAACACTGACCAAACACGGACCAAATACTGACCAAGCACGGAACAAACAAGGACCAAACATGACCAAACACGGATCAACACGGACCAAACGCTGACCAAACACGGATCAAATACTGACCGAACACTGACCAAACACGGACCAAACATTGACCAAATATTGACCAAACACGGACCAAGTACTGACCAAACACTGACCAAATACTGACCAAACACGGACCAAATACTGACCCAACACGGACCAAATACTGACCCAACACGGACGAAACACTGACCAAACACGGACCAAGTACTGACCAAACACGGACCAAGTACTGACCAAACACGGACCAAGCACTGAACAAACAAAGACCAAACACGGACCAAACACTGGCCGAACACTGGCCAAACACGGACCAAACACGGAACAAACACTGACCAAACATGGACCAAACACTGACCAAACACGGAACAAACACTGACCAAACATGGACCAAATACTGACCAAATACTGACCAAACACGGACCAAACACTGACCAAACACGGTCCAAACACGGACCAAACACTGACCAAATACAGACCAAACACGGACCAAACACTGACCAAATACTGACCAAACATGGACCAAATACTGAGCAAACACGAACCAAATACTGAGCAAACACTGACCAAACACGAACCAATTACTGACCAAATACTGAACAAATACTGACCGAACACAGACCAAACACTGACCGAATACTAACCGAACACAGACCAAACACAGACCGAACACTGACCGAACACTGACCGAACACTGACCGAATACTAACCGAACACAGACCAAACACTGACCAAACACAGACCAAACACTGACCGAATACTGACCGAACACAGACCAAACACTGACCGAATACTAACCAAACACTGACCAAACACTGACCGAATACTGACTGAACACAGACCAAACACTGACCGAATACTAACCGAACACAGACCAAACACTGACCAAACACTGACCAAACACTGACCAAACACCGACCAAACACCGACCAAACACCGACCAAACACTGACCAAACACTGACCAAACACGGACCAAAGATGGACCAAACACTGACCAAACACGGACGAAACACGGACCAAACATTGAGCAAACACGGACCAAATACTGGCCAAACACGGACCAAGCACTGACCAAACACGGGCCAAACATGGACCAAATACTGAGCAAACACTGACCAAACACGAACCAAATACTGACCAAATACTGAGCAAACACTGAGCAAACACTGACCAAACACTGACCAAACACTGACCAAACACGAACCAAATACTGACCAAATACTGAACAAATACTGACCGAACACAGACCAAACACTGACCGAATACTAACCGAACACAGACCAAACACAGACCAAACACTGACCGAACACTGACCAAACACTGACCGACCGCAGACCAAACACTGACCGAATACTAACCGAACACAGACCAAACACGGACCAAACACTGACTAAACACTGACCGAATACTGACCGAACACAGACCAAACACCGACCAACCACAGACCAAACACCAACCGAACACGGACCGAACACGGACCAAACACTGACCGAACACAGACCAAACACTGACCGAATACTAACCGAACACAGACCAAACACTGACCAAACACGGACCAAACACTAACCGAATACTGACCGAACACAGACCAAACACTGACCGAATACTAACCGAACACAGACCAAACACTGACCAAACACTGACCAAACACTGACCGAATACTGACCGAACACAGACCAAACACCGACCAAACACAGACCAAACACCGACCGAACACGGACCGAACACGGACCAAACACTGACCGAACACAGACCAAACACTGACCGAATACTAACCGAACACAGACCAAACACTGACCAAACACGGACCAAACACTGACCGAACACAGACCAAACACTGACCGAATACTGACCGAACACAGACCAAACACCGACCAAACACAGACCAAACACCGACCGAACACCGACCGAACACGGACCGAACATGGACCAAACACTGACCGAACACAGACCAAACACAGACCAAACACTGACCGAATACTAACCGAACACAGACCAAACACTGACCAAACACGGATCAAACACTGACCGAATACTGACCGAACACAGACCAAACACTGACCGAATACTAACCGAACACTGACCAAACACTGACCAAACACAGACCAAATACTGACCACATACGGATCAAATACTGACCAAACACTGACCAAACACTGACCAAATACGGACCAAATACTGAGCAAACACTGACCAAACACGAACCAAATACTGACCAAATACTGACCGAACACAGACCAAACACTGACCGAATACTAACCAAACACTGACCGAATACTGACCGAACACAGACCAAACACTGACCGAATACTAACCGAACACAGACCAAACACTGACCAAACACTGACCAAACACCGACCAAACACCGACCAAACACCGACCAAACACCGACCAAACACTGACCAAACACTGACCAAACACGGACCAAAGATGGACCAAACACTGACCAAACACGGACGAAACACGGACCAAACATTGAGCAAACACGGACCAAATACTGGCCAAACACGGACCAAGCACTGACCAAACACGGGCCAAACATGGACCAAATACTGAGCAAACACTGACCAAACACGAACCAAATACTGACCAAATACTGAACAAATACTGACCGAACACAGACCAAACACTGACCGAATACTAACCGAACACAGACCAAACACAGACCAAACACTGACCGAACATTGACCGACCGCAGACCAAACACTGACCGAATACTAACCGAACACAGACCAAACACGGACCAAACACAAACCAAACACAGACCAAACACCGACCGAACACCGACCGAACACCGACCGAACACGGACCGAACACGGACCGAACACGGACTGAACACGGACCAAACACTGACCGAACACAGACCAAATACTGACCAAACACAGACCAAACACTGACCAAACATGGCCCAAACACTGAACAAATACTGACCAAACACGGACCAAATACTGACCAAACACCAACCAAACACGAACCAAATACTGACCAAATATTGAACAAATACTGACTGAACACAGACCAAACACTGACCGAATACTAACCGAACACTGACGAAACACGGACCAAACACTGACCGAACACTGACCGAACACAGACCAAACACTGACCGAATACTAACCGAACACGGACCAAACACGGACCAAACACTGACCAATCACCGACCAAACACCGACCAAACACTGACCAAACACTGACCAAACACGGACCAAAGATGGACCAAACACTGACCAAACACGGACCAAATACTGACCAAACACGGACCGAACACTGACCAAACATGGACCAAACACTGACCAAACGCTGACCACATACGGATCAAATACTGACCAAACACTGACCAAACACTGATCAAACACTGACCAAATACCAAATACTGACCAGACACTGACCAGACACTGACCAGACACTGACCAAATACTGACCAGACACACCAGACACTGACCAGACACTGACCAGACACTGACCAGACACTGACCAGACACGGACCAAACACGGACCAAACACGGACCAAACACGGACCAAATACTGACCAAACATGGACCAAATACTGACCAAACACGGACCAAGTACTGACCAAACACTGACCAAATACTGACCAAACACGGACCAAATACTGAACCAACACGGACGAAACACTGACCAAACACGGACCAAACACAGACCAAACACGGACCAAGTACTGACCAAACACGGACCAAGCACTGAACAAACAAAGACCAAACACGGACCAAACACTGGCCAAACACTGACCGAACACTGGCCAAACACAGACCAAATACTGACCAAACACGGACCAAACACTGACCAAACACGGACCAAACGCTGACCAAACACTGACCAAACACTGACCAAATACAGATCAAATACTGACCAAACACTGACCAAATACTGACCAGATACGGATCAAACACTGACCAAATACTGACCAAATACTGACCAAACACTGACCAAATACGGATCAAACACTGACCAAATACTGACCAAATATTGATCAAACACTGACCAGACAATGACCAGACACGGACCAAACACGGACCAAATACTGACCAAACATGGACCAAATACTGACCAAACACGGACCAAACACGGTCCAAACACGGACCAAATACTGACCAAACACGGACCAAACACTGACCAAACACGGTCCAAACACGGACCAAACACTGACCAAATACAGACCAAACACAGACCAAACACTGACCAAATACTGACCAAACATGGACCAAATACTGAGCAAACACGAACCAAATACTGACCAAATACTGAGCAAACACTGACCAAACACTGACCAAACACGAACCAAATACTGACCAAATACTGAACAAATACTGAACAAACACTGACCAAACACTGACTAAATACAGACCAAATACTGACCTGACACTGACCTAACACTGACCTAACACTGACCTAACACTGACCGAACGCTGACCGAACACGGACCGAACACGGACCGAATACTAACCGAACACAGACCAAACACGGACCAAACACGGACCAAACACTGACTAAATACAGACCAATCACTGACCAAACACTGACTAAATACAGACCAATCACTGACCAAACACTGACTAAATTCAGACCAAACACTGACCGAACACAGACCAAATACAGACCAAACACTGACCGAATACTGACCGAATACTAACCGAACACAGACCAAACACTGACCAAATACTGACCAAATACTGACCAAACACTGACCAAACACTGACCAAACACTGACCAAATACAGACCAAACACGGACCAAACACTGACCAAATACTGACCAAACACGGACAAAACACTGACCAGACACTGACCAGATACTGACCAAATACTGACCAAACACGGACCAAACACGGACCAAACACTGACCAAACACTGACCAAACACTGACCAAACACTGACCAAACACTGACTAAATACAGACCAAACACTGATCAATCACTGACCAAACACTGACTAAATACAGACCAAACACTGACCGAACACAGACCGAATACAGACCAAACACTGACCGAATACTGACCGAATACTAATCGAACACAGACCAAATACTGACCAAATACTGACCAAATAATGACCAAATACTGACCAAATATGGACCAAATACTGACCAAATAATGACCAAATACTGACTAAATACGGACCAAATACGGACCAAACACTGACCAAACACTGACCAAACACTGACCAAATACAGACCAAACACGGACCAAACACGGACCAAACACTGACCAAATACAGACCAAACACGGACAAAACACTGACCAAATATTGACCAAACACGGACCAAACACAGACCAAACACGGACCTAACACTGACCAGACACTGACCAGACACTGACCAGACACTGACCAGATACTGACCAAATACTGACCAAATACTGACCAAACACGGACCAAACACTGACCAAACACTGACCAAATACTGACCAAATACTGACCAAATACTGACCAAACAGGGACCAAATACTGACCAAACACTGACCAAATACTGACCAAACAGGGACCAAATACTGACCAAACACTGACCAAACACGAACCAAATACTGACCAAATACTGAACAAACACTGACCAAACACTGACTAAATACAGACCAAGCACTGACTAAATACAGACCAAACACTGACCTGAAACTGACCTGAAACTGACCTGAAACTGACCTGACACTGACCTAACACTGACCTAACACTGACCAAACACAGACCGAACACGAACCAAATACTGACCAAATACTGACCAAATACTGAACAAACACTGACCAAACACTGACGAAATACAGACCAAGCACTGACTAAATACAGACCAAACACTGACCTGAAACTGACCGAACACGGACCGAACACGGACCGAACACTGACCGAACACGGAACAAACACTGACTGAATACTAACCGAATACAGACCAAACACAGACCAAACACAGACCAAACACTGACCGAACACTGACCTGAAACTGACCGAATACAGACCAAACACAGACCAAACACTGACCGAATACTGACCGAATACTAACCGAATACAGACCAAACACAGACCAAACACTGACTAAATACAGACCAAACACTGACTAAATACAGACCAAACACTGACCAAACACTGACTAAATACAGACGAAACACTGACCGAACACAGACCGAATACAGACCAAACACTGACCGAATACTGACCGAATACTAATCGAACACAGACCAAATACTGACCAAATACTGACCAAACACGGACCAAATACTGACCAAACACTGACCAAACATGAACCAAATACTGACCAAATACTGAACAAACACTGACCAAACACTGACCTGAAACTGACCAGTCACTGACCTAACACTGACCAAACACAGACCAAACACGGACCAAACACTGACCAAACACTGACCAAATACTGACCAAACATGGACCAAATACTGACCAAACACGGACCAAATACTGACCAAACACGGACCAAACATGGACCAAATACTGAGCAAACACGAACCAAATACTGACCAAATACTGAGCAAACACTGACCAAACACGAACCAAATACTGACCAAATACTGAACAAATACTGAACAAACACTGACCAAACACTGACTAAATACAGACCAAATACTGACCTGACACTGACCTAACACTGACCTAACACTGACCTAACACTGACCGAACGCTGACCGAACACGGACCGAACACGGACCGAATACTAACCGAACACAGACCAAACACGGACCAAACACGGACCAAACACTGACTAAATACAGACCAATCACTGACCAAACACTGACTAAATACAGACCAATCACTGACCAAACACTGACTAAATTCAGACCAAACACTGACCGAACACAGACCAAATACAGACCAAACACTGACCGAATACTGACTAAATTCAGACCAAACACTGACCGAACACAGACCAAACACAGACCAAACACTGACCAAATACTGACCAAATACTGACCAAACACTGACCAAACACTGACCAAACACTGACCAAATACAGACCAAACACGGACCAAACACTGACCAAATACTGACCAAATACTGACCAAACACGGACAAAACACTGACCAGATACTGACCAAATACTGACCAAACACTGACCAAACACTGACCAAACACTGACCAAACACTGACCAAACACTGACCAAACACTGACTAAATACAGACCAAACACTGATCAATCACTGACCAAACACTGACTAAATACAGACCAAACACTGACCGAACACAGACCGAATACAGACCAAACACTGACCGAATACTGACCGAATACTAATCGAACACAGACCAAATACTGACCAAATAATGACCAAATACTGACCAAATATGGACCAAATACTGACCAAATAATGACCAAATACTGACTAAATACTGACCAAATACGGACCAAACACTGACCAAACACTGACCAAACACTGACCAAATACGGACCAAACACGGACCAAACACGGACCAAACACTGACCAAATACAGACCAAACACGGACAAAACACTGACCAAATATTGACCAAACACGGACCAAACACAGACCAAACACGGACCTAACACTGACCAGATACTGACCAAATACTGACCAAACAGGGACCAAATACTGACCAAACACTGACCAAATACTGACCAAACAGGGACCAAATACTGACCAAACACTGACCAAACACGAACCAAATACTGACCAAATACTGAACAAACACTGACCAAACACTGACTAAATACAGACCAAGCACTGACTAAATACAGACCAAACACTGACCTGAAACTGACCTGAAACTGACCTGAAACTGACCTGACACTGACCTAACACTGACCAAACACAGACCGAACACGAACCAAATACTGACCGAACACGGAACAAACACTGACTGAATACTAACCGAATACAGACCAAACACAGACCAAACACAGACCAAACACTGACCGAATACTGACCGAATACTAACCGAATACAGACTAAATACAGACCAAACACTGACCTGAAACTGACCAAACACTGACCGAACACGGACCGAACACTGACCGAACACGGAACAAACACTGACTGAATACTAACCGAATACAGACCAAACACAGACCAAACACTGACCGAATACTGACCGAATACTAACCGAATACAGACCAAACACAGACCAAACACTGACCGAATACTAACCGAATACAGACCAAACACAGACCAAACACTGACTAAATACAGACCAAACACTGACCAAACACTGACTAAATACAGACCAAACACTGACCGAACACAGACCGAATACAGACCAAACACTGACCGAATACTGACCGAATACTAATCGAACACAGACCAAATACTGACCAAATACTGACCAAATACTGACCAAATACTGACCAAACACGGACCAAACACTGACCAAACACTGACCAAACACTGACCAAACACTGACCAAATACAGACCAAACACGGACCAAACACTGACCAAATACTGACCAAATACTGACCAAACACGGACAAAACACTGACCAGACGCTGACCAGATACTGACCAAATACTGACCAAACACGGACCAAACACAGACCAAACACTGACGAAATACAGACCAAACACTGATCAATCACTGACCAAACACTGACTAAAAACAGACCAAACACTGACCGAACACAGACCGAATACAGACCAAACACTGACCGAATACTAACCAAACACAGACCAAACACTGACCAAATACTGACCAAATACTGACCAAACACTGACCAAATACAGACCAAACACAGACCAAACACTGACCAAATACTGACCAAACACGGACCAAACACGGACCTAATACAGACCAAACACGGACCAAACACGAACCAAATACTGACCAAATACTGAACAAACACTGACCAAACACTGACCTGAAACTGACCTAACACTGACCAAACACGGACCAAACACAGACCAAACACGGACCAAACACGGACCAAACACTGACCAAATACTGACCAAACACTGACCAAATACTGACCAAACACGGACCAAATACTGACCAAACACGGACCAAATACTGACCAAACACGGACCAAACATGAACCAAATACTGACCAAACACTGACCAAATACTGAACAAACACTGACCAAACACTGACTAAATACAGACCAAGCACTGACTAAATACAGACCAAACACTGATCTGAAACTGACCTGACACTGACCAAAAACTGACCAAACGCTGACCAAAAACTGACTCAATACAGACCAAACACTGACCAAATACAGAGCAAACACTGACCAAACACGGACCAAAACTGACTAAATACTAACCAAACATGGACCAAGCACTGACCAAGCACGGACCAAACACTGACCAAACACTGACCGAACACGGACCAAACACTGACCGAACACTGACCGGACACTGACCGGACACTGACCGAACACTGACCAAATACTGACCAAACACAGACCAAACACAGACCAAATACTGACCAAACACTGACCAAATACTGACCAAACACGGACCAAATACTGACCAAACACTGACCAAACACGAACCAAATACTGACTAAATACAGACCAAACACTGATCAATCACTGACCAAACACTGACTAAATACAGACCAAACACAGACCGAACACAGACCGAATACAGACCAAACACTGACCGAATACTAACCGAACACAGACCAAACACTGACCAAATACTGACCAAATAATGACCAAATACTGACCAAACACTGACCTGAAACTGACCTGACACTGACCTAACACTGACCAAACACGGACCAAACACAGACCAAACACGGACCAAACACTGACCAAATACTGACCAAACACGGACCAAATACTGACCAAACACTGACCAAACATGAACCAAATACTGACCAAATACTGAACAAACACTGACCAAACACTGACCTGAAACTGACCTGTCACTGACCTAACACTGACCAAACACAGACCAAACACGGACCAAACACTGACCAAATACTGACCAAACATGGACCAAATACTGACCAAACACGGACCAAATACTGACCAAACACGGACCAAACATGAACCAAATACTGACCAAACACGGACCAAATACTGACCAAACACGGACCAAATACTGACCAAACACTGACCAAATACTGAACAAACACTGACTAAATACAGACCAAGCACTGACTAAATACAGACCAAACACTGATCTAACACTGACCAAACACTGACCAAACGCTGACCAAAAACTGACTCAATACAGACCAAACACTGACCAAATACAGACCAAACACTGACCAAATACAGAGCAAACACTGACCAAACACTGACCAAACACGGACCAAAACTGACTAAATACTGACCAAACACGGACCAAACACTGACCAAACACGGACCAAATACTGCCCAAACACTGACCGAACACGGACCAAACACTGACCAAACACTGACCAAATACAGACCAAACACGGACAAAACACTGACCAAATATTGACCAAACACGGACCAAACACAGACCAAACACGGACCTAACACTGACCAGACACTGACCAGACACTGACCAGATACTGACCAAATACTGACCAAACACGGACCAAACACTGACCAAATACTGACCAAACAGGGACCAAATACTGACCAAACACTGACCAAACACGAACCAAATACTGACCAAATACTGAACAAACACTGACTAAATACAGACCAAGCACTGACTAAATACAGACCAAACACTGACCTGAAACTGACCTGAAACTGACCTGAAACTGACCTGAAACTGACCTGACACTGACCTAACACTGACCTAACACTGACCAAACACAGACCGAACACGAACCAAATACTGACCAAATACTGACCAAATACTGAACAAACACTGACCAAACACTGACGAAATACAGACCAAGCACTGACTAAATACAGACCAAACACTGACCTGAAACTGACCAAACACTGACCGAACACGGACCGAACACTGACCGAACACGGAACAAACACTGACTGAATACTAACCGAATACAGACCAAACACAGACCAAACACAGACCAAACACTGACCGAATACTGACCGAATACTGACCGAATACTAACCGAATACAGACCAAACACAGACCAAACACAGACCAAACACTGACCGAATACTGACCGAATACTGACCGAATACTAACCGAATACAGACCAAACACAGACCAAACACTGATCAAACACTGACCAAACACTGACTAAATACAGACCAAACACTGACCGAACACAGACCGAATACAGACCAAACACTGACCGAATACTGACCGAATACTAATCGAACACAGACCAAATACTGACCAAATACTGACCAAATACTGACCAAATACTGACCAAACACGGACCAAACACTGACCAAACACTGACCAAACACTGAACAAACACTGACCAAACACTGACCAAATACAGACCAAACACGGACCAAACACTGACCAAATACTGACCAAATACTGAACAAACACTGACTAAATACAGACCAAGCACTGACTAAATACAGACCAAACACTGATCTAACACTGACCAAACACTGACCAAACGCTGACCAAAAACTGACTCAATACAGACCAAACACTGACCAAATACAGACCAAACACTGACCAAATACAGAGCAAACACTGACCAAACACTGACACAACACGGACCAAAACTGACTAAATACTGACCAAACACGGACCAAACACTGACCAAACACGGACAAAACACTGACCAAATATTGACCAAACACGGACCAAACACAGACCAAACACGGACCTAACACTGACCAGACACTGACCAGATACTGACCAAATACTGACCAAACACGGACCAAACACTGACCAAATACTGACCAAACACTGACCAAACGTGAACCAAATACTGACCAAATACTGAACAAACACTGACCAAACACTGACTAAATACAGACCAAGCACTGACTAAATACAGACCAAACACTGACCTGAAACTGACCTGAAACTGACCTGAAACTGACCTGACACTGACCTAACACTGACCTAACACTGACCAAACACAGACCGAACACGAACCAAATACTGACCAAATACTGACCAAATACTGACCAAACACTGACGAAATACAGACCAAGCACTGACTAAATACAGACCAAACACTGACCTGAAACTGACCGAACACGGACCGAACACGGACCGAACACTGACCGAACACGGAACAAACACTGACTGAATACTAACCGAATACAGACCAAACACAGACCAAACACAGACCAAACACTGACCGAATACTGACCGAATACTAACCGAATACAGACCAAACACAGACCAAACACTGACCGAATACTGACCGAATACTAACCGAATACAGACCAAACACAGACCAAACACTGACTAAATACAGACCAAACACTGACTAAATACAGACCAAACACTGACCAAACACTGACTAAATACAGACGAAACACTGACCGAACACAGACCGAATACAGACCAAACACTGACCGAATACTGACCGAATACTAATCGAACACAGACCAAATACTGACCAAATACTGACCAAATACTGACCAAATACTGACCAAACACGGACCAAACACTGACCAAACACTGAACAAACACTGACCAAACACTGACCAAATACAGACCAAACACGGACCAAACACTGACCAAATACTGACCAAACACGGACAAAACACTGACCAGACGCTGACCAGATACTGACCAAATACTGACCAAACACGGACCAAACACAGACCAAACACAGACCAAACACTGACGAAATACAGACCAAACACTGATCAATCACTGACCAAACACTGACTAAAAACAGACCAAACACTGACCGAACACAGACCGAATACAGACCAAACACTGACCGAATACTAACCAAACACTGACCAAATACTGACCAAATACTGACCAAATACTGACCAAACACGGACCAGACACTGACCAAACACTGACCAAATACAGACCAAACACTGACCAAATACAGACCAAACACGGACCAAACACTGACCAAATACTGACCAAACACGGACAAAACACTGACCAGACACTGACCAGATACTGACCAAACACGGACCAAACACGGACCAAATACAGACCAAACACGGACCAAACACGAACCAAATACTGACCAAATACTGAACAAACACTGACCTGAAACTGACCTAACACTGACCAAACACGGACCAAACACGGACCAAACACTGACCAAACACTGACCAAACACTGACCAAATACTGACCAAACACGGACCAAATACTGACCAAACACTAACCAAACATGAACCAAATACTGACCAAACACTGATCAAATACTGAACAAACACTGACCAAACACTTACTAAATACAGACCAAGCACTGACTAAATACAGACCAAACACTGATCTGAAACTGACCTGACACTGACCAAAAACTGACCAAACGCTGACCAAAAACTGACTCAATACAGACCACTGACCAAATACAGAGCAAACACTGACCAAACACGGACCAAAACTGACTAAATACGAACCAAACACGGACCAAGCACTGACCAAGCACTGACCAAGCACGGACCAAACACTGACCAAACACTGACCGAACACGGACCGAACACTGACCGAACACTGACCGGACACTGACCGAACACTGACCTAACACTGACCGAACACTGACCAAATACTGACCAAACACAGACCAAACACAGACCAAATACTGACCAAATACTGACCAAACACGGACCAAATACTGACCAAACACTGACCAAACACGAACCAAATACTGACTAAATACAGACCAAACACTGATCAATCACTGACCAAACACTGACTAAATACAGACCAAACACTGACCGAACACAGACCGAATACAGACCAAACACTGACCGAATACTAACCGAACACAGACCAAACACTGACCAAATACTGACCAAATAATGACCAAATACTGACCAAACACTGACCTGAAACTGACCTGACACTGACCTAACACTGACCAAACACGGACCAAACACAGACCAAACACGGACCAAACACTGACCAAATACTGACCAAACACGGACCAAATACTGACCAAACACTGACCAAACATGAACCAAATACTGAACAAACACTGACCTGAAACTGACCTGTCACTGACCTAACACTGACCAAACACTGACCAAACACTGACCAAACACGGACCAAACACAGACCAAACACGGACCAAACACTGACCAAACACTGACCAAACATGGACCAAATACTGACCAAACACGGACCAAATACTGACCAAACACGGACCAAACATGAACCAAATACTGACCAAACACGGACCAAATACTGACCAAACACGGACCAAATACTGACCAAGCACTGACTAAATACAGACCAAACACTGATCTAACACTGACCAAACGCTGACCAACAACTGACTCAATACAGACCAAACACTGACCAAATACAGACCAAACACTGACCAAATACAGAGCAAACACTGACCAAACACGGACCAAAACTGACTAAATACTGACTAAACACGGACCAAATACTGCCCAAACACGGACCGAACACGGACCGAACACGGACCGAACACTGACCGAACACAGACCGAACACAGACCGAACACTGACCGAACACAGACCGAACACAGACCGAACACAGACCAAACACAGACCAAACACAGACCAAATACTGACCAAATACTGACCAAACACGGACCAAACACTGACCAAACACTGAACAAACACGGACCAAAGATGGACCAAACACGGACGAAACACGGACCAAACACTGACCAAACATGGACCAAATACTGACCAAACACGGACCAAGCACTGACCAAACACAGGCCAAACACTGACCAAACACTGACCAAACAAGGACCAAATACTGACCAAGCACGGAACAAACAAGGACCAAACACGGTCTAAACACGGATCAACACGGACCAAACGCTGACCAAACACCGATCGAATACTGACCAAACACGGACCAAACACTGACCAAATACTGACCAAACACGGACCAAGTACTGACCAAACACTGACCAAACACGAACCAAATACTGACCAAATACTGAACAAACACTGACCAAACACTGACTTGAAACTGACCTGACACTGACCTAACACTGACCAAAAACTGACCAAACACGGACCAAACACAGACCAAACACTGACGAAATACAGACCAAACACTGATCAATCACTGACCAAACACTGACTAAAAACAGACCAAACACTGACCGAACACAGACCGAATACAGACCAAACACTGACCGAATACTAACCAAACACAGACCAAATACTGACCAAATACTGACCAAATACTGACCAAATACTGACCAAACACGGACCAGACGCTGACCAAACACTGACCAAATACAGACCAAACACTGACCAAACACTGACCAAATACAGACCAAACACGGACCAAACACTGACCAAATACTGACCAAACACGGACAAAACACTGACCAGACACTGACCAGATACTGACCAAACACGGACCAAACACTGACCAAATACTGACCAAACACGGACCAAATACTGACCAAACACTAACCAAACATGAACCAAATACTGACCAAACACTGACCAAATACTGAACAAACACTGACCAAACACTGACCTGAAACTGACCTAACACTGACCAAACACAGACCAAACACAGACCAAACACGGACCAAACACTGACCAAATACTGGCAAAACACTGACCAAATACTGACCAAACACGGACCAAATACTGACCAAACACGGACCAAATACTGACCAAACACTAACCAAACATGAACCAAATACTGACCAAACACTGACCAAATACTGAACAAACACTGACCAAACACTGACTAAATACAGACCAAGCACTGACTAAATACAGACCAAACACTGATCTGAAACTGACCTGACACTGACCAAAAACTGACCAAACGCTGACCAAAAACTGACTCAATACAGACCAAACACTGACCAAATACAGAGCAAACACTGACCAAACACGGACCAAAACTGACTAAATACTAACCAAACACGGACCAAGCACTGACCAAGCACTGACCAAGCACGGACCAAACACTGACCGAACACGGTCCAAACACTGACCGGACACTGACCGGACACTGACCGAACACTGACCGAACACTGACCGAACACTGACCAAATACTGACCAAATACTGACCAAACACAGACCAAATACTGACCAAACACTGACCAAATACTGACCAAACACGGACCAAATACTGACCAAACACTGACCAAACACGAACCAAATACTGACTAAATACAGACCAAACACTGATCAAACACTGACTAAATACAGACCAAACACTGACCGAACACAGACCGAATACAGACCAAACACTGACCGAATACTAACCGAACACAGACCAAACACTGACCAAATAATGACCAAATACTGACCAAACACTGACCTGAAACTGACCTGACACTGACCTAACACTGACCAAACACGGACCAAACACGGACCAAACACTGACCAAATACTGACCAAACACGGACCAAATACTGACCAAACACTGACCAAACATGAACCAAATACTGACCAAATACTGAACAAACACTGACCAAACACTGACCTGAAACTGACCTGACACTGACCTAACACTGACCAAACACTGACCAAACACTGACCAAACACGGACCAAACACAGACCAAACACTGACCAAACATGGACCAAATACTGACCAAACATGGACCAAATACTGACCAAACACGGACCAAATACTGACCAAACACGGAACAAACATGAACCAAATACTGACCAAACACGGACCAAATACTGACCAAACACGGACCAAATACTGACCAAACACTGACCAAATACTGAACAAACACTGACTAAATACAGACCAAGCACTGACTAAATACAGACCAAACACTGATCTAACACTGACCAAACACTGACCAAACACTGACCAAAAACTGACTCAATACAGACCAAACACTGACCAAATACAGACCAAACACTGACCAAACACTGACCAAATACTGACCAAACATGGACCAAATACTGACCAAACACGGACCAAATACTGACCAAACACGGACCAAACATGAACCAAATACTGACCAAACACGGACCAAATACTGACCAAACATGGACCAAATACTGACCAAACACTGACCAAATACTGAACAAACACTGACTAAATACAGACCAAGCACTGACTAAATACAGACCAAACACTGATCTAACACTGACCAAACACGGACCAAAACTGACTAAATACTGACCAAACACGGACCAAACACTGACCAAACACGGACCAAATACTGCCCAAACACTGACCGAACACGGACCGAACACTGACCGAACACTGACCGAACACTGACCGAACACAGACCGAACACAGACCGAACACAGACCGAACACAGACCGAACATGGACCGAACACTGACCGAACACAGACCGAACACAGACCGAACACAGACCGAACACAGACCAAACACAGACCAAACACAGACCAAACACTGACCAAACACTGAACAAACACGGACCAAAGATGGACCAAACACGGACGAAACACGGACCAAACACTGACCAAACATGGACCAAATACTGACCAAACACGGACCAAGCACTGACCAAACACAGGCCAAACACTGACCAAACACTGACCAAACACGGACCAAATACTGACCAAGCACGGAACAAACAAGGACCAAACACGGTCTAAACACGGATCAACACGGACCAAACGCTGACCAAACACCGATCGAATACTGACCAAACACGGACCAAACACTGACCAAATACTGACCAAACACGGACCAAGTACTGACCAAACACTGACCAAACACGAACCAAATACTGACCAAACACTGACCTGAAACTGACCTGACACTGACCTAACACTGACCAAAAACTGACCAAACACTGACCAAATACTGAACAAACACTGACCAAACACTGACTAAATACAGACCAAGCACTGACTAAATACAGACCAAACACTGATCTGAAACTGACCTGACACTGACCAAACACTGACCAAACGCTGACCAAAAACTGACTCAATACAGACCAAACACTGACCAAATACAGAGCAAACACTGACCAAACACGGACCAAAACTGACTAAATACTAACCAAACACGGACCAAACACTGACCAAACACGGACCAAGCACTGACCAAGCACTGACCAAACACTGCCCGAACACGGACCGAACACTGACCGAATACTGACCAAACACAGACCAAACACAGACCAAATACTGACCAAACACAGACCAAATACTGACCAAACACGGACCAAATACTGACCAAACACGGACCAAATACTGACCAAACACTGACCAAATACTGAACAAACACTGACTAAATACAGACCAAACACTGATCTAACACTGACCGAACACTGACCGAACACTGACCGAACACTGACCGAACACTGACCGAACACTGACCGAACACAGACCGAACACTGACCGAACACAGACCGAACACAGACCAAATACTGACCAAATACTGACCAAACACGGACCAAACACGGACCCAACACGGACCCAACACGGACCCAACACTGACCCAACACTGAACAAACACGGACCAAATACTGCCCAAATACTGCCCAAACACTGACCGAACACGGACCGAACACTGACCGAACACTGACCGAACACTGACCGAACACTGACCGAACACAGACCGAACACAGACCAAACACAGACCAAGTACTGACCAAATACTGACCAAACACGGACCAAACACGGACCCAACACTGACCAAACACTGAACAAACACGGACCAAAGATGGACCAAACACGGACGAAACACGGACCAAACACTGACCAAACATGGACCAAATACTGACCAAACACGGACCAAGCACTGACCAAACACAGGCCAAATACTGACCAAACACTGACCAAACACGGACCAAATACTGACCAAGCACGGAACAAACAAGGACCAAACACGGTCTAAACACGGATCAACACGGACCAAACGCTGACCAAACACCGATCGAATACTGACCAAACACGGACCAAACACTGACCAAATACTGACCAAACACGGACCAAGTACTGACCAAACACGAACCAAATACTGACCAAATACTGAACAAACACTGACCAAACACTGACCTGAAACTGACCTGACACTGACCTAACACTGACCAAAAACTGACCAAACACTGACCAAATACTGAACAAACACTGACCAAACACTGACTAAATACAGACCAAGCACTGACTAAATACAGACCAAACACTGATCTGAAACTGACCTGACACTGACCAAACACTGACCAAACGCTGACCAAAAACTGACTCAATACAGACCAAACACTGACCAAACACTGACCAAACACGGACCAAAACTGACTAAATACTAACCAAACACGGACCAAACACTGACCAAGCACTGACCAAGCACTGACCAAACACTGCCCGAACACGGACCGAACACGGACCGAACAAGGACCGAACACGGACCGAACACTGACCGAATACTGACCAAACACAGACCAAACACAGACAAAATACTGACCAAACACAGACCAAATACTGACCAAACACGGACCAAATACTGACCAAACACTGACCAAACACGAACCAAATACTGACCAAATACTGACCAAATACTGAACAAACACTGACCTGAAACTGACCTGACACTGACCTAACACTGACCAAACACTGACCAAACACTGACCAAATACTGACCAAACATGGACCAAACACGGACCAAATACTGACCAAACACGGACCAAACATGAACCAAATACTGACCAAACACGGACCAAATACTGACCAAACACGGACCAAATACTGACCAAACACTGACCAAATACTGAACAAACACTGACTAAATACAGACCAAGCACTAACTAAATACAGACCAAACACTGATCTAACACTGACCAAACACTGACCAAAAACTGACTCAATACAGACCAAACACTGACCAAATACAGACCAAACACTGACCAAATACAGAGCAAACACTGACCAAACACTGACCAAACACGGACCAAAACTGACTAAATACTGACCAAACACGGACCAAACACTGACCAAACACGGACCAAATACTGCCCAAACACTGACCGAACACGGACCGAACACTGACCGAACACTGACCGAACACTGACCGAACACTGACCGAACACAGACCGAACACAGACCGAACACTGACCGAACACCGTCCGAACACAGACCGAACACAGACCAAACACAGACCAAACACAGACCAAACACTGACCAAATACTGACCAAACACCGACCCAAAACTGACCAAACACGGACCAAAGATGGACCAAACACGGACGAAACACGGACCAAACACTGACCAAACATGGACCAAATACTGACCAAACACGGACCAAGCACTGACCAAACACAGGCCAAACACTGACCAAACACTGACCAAACACGGACCAAATACTGACCAAGCACGGAACAAACAAGGACCAAACACGGACTAAACACGGATCAACACGGACCAAACGCTGACCAAACGCTGACCAAACACGGATTGAATACTGACCAAACACGGACCAAACACTGACCAAATACTGACCAAACACGGACCAAATACTGACCAAACACGGACCAAATACTGACCCAACACGGACGAAACACTGACCAAACACGGACCAAACACAGACCAAACACGGACCAAGTACTGACCAAACACGAACCAAATACTGACCAAATACTGACCAAACACTGACCAAACACTGACCTGAAACTGACCTGACACTGACCTAACACTGACCAAACACGGACCAAACACAGACCAAACACGGACCAAACACTGGCCAAATACTGACCAAACACGGACCAAATACTGACCAAACACTGACCAAACACGAACCAAATACTGACCAAATACTGAACAAACACTGACCAAACACTGACCTGAAACTGACCTGACACTGACCTAACACTGACCTAACACTGACCAAACACGGACCAAACACGGACCAAACACGGACCAAACACTGACCTGAAACTGACCTGACACTGACCTAACACTGACCAAACACGGACCAAACACAGACCAAACACGGACCAAACACTGGCCAAATACTGACCAAACACGGACCAAATACTGACCAAACACTGACCAAACACTGACCAAACACGAACCAAATACTGACCAAATACTGACCAAATACTGACCAAACACGGACCAAATACTGACCAAATACTGACCAAATACTGACCAAACACGGACCAAATACTGACCAAATACTGACCAAACACGGACCAAATACTAACCAAACACTGACCAAATACTGAACAAACACTGACCAAACACTGACTAAATACAGACCAAGCACTGACTAAATACAGACCAAACACTGATCTAACACTGACCAAACACTGACCAAACGCTGACCTAAAACTGACTCAATACAGACCAAACACTGACCAAATACAGACCAAACACTGACCAAATACAGAGCAAACACTGACCAAACACTGACCAAACACGGACCAAAACTGACTAAAAACTGACCAAACACTGACCAAACACTGACCGAATACTGACCAAACACAGACCAAACACTGACCAAACACAGACCGAACACAGACCAAATACAGACCAAATACAGACCAAACACAGACCAAATACTGACCAAATACTGACCAAATACTGACCAAACACGGACCAAACACGGACCAAACACAGACCAAACACTGACCGAATACTAACCAAACACTGACCAAATACTGACCAAACACCGACCCAAAACTGACCAAACACGGACCAAAGATGGACCAAACACGGACGAAACAGGGACCAAACACTGACCAAACATGGACCAAATACTGACCAAACACGGACCAAGCACTGACCAAACACAGGCCAAACACTGACCAAACACTGACCAAACACAGACCAAATACTGACCAAGCACGGAACAAACAAGGACCAAACACGGACTAAACACGGATCAACACGGACCAAACGCTGACCAAACGCTGACCAAACACGGATCGAATACTGACCAAACACGGACCAAACACTGACCAAATACTGACCAAACACGGACCAAATACTGACCAAACACGGACCAAATACTGACCCAACACGGACGAAACACTGACCAAACACGGACCAAACACAGACCAAACACGGACCAAGTACTGACCAAACACGGACCAAGCACTGACCACGCACTGAACAAAGACCAAACACTGGACAAACACTGACCGAACACTGACCGAACACGGACCAAACGCTGACCAAACACGAACCAAATACTGACAAAATACTGAACAAACACTGACCAAACACTGACGAAATACAGACCAAGCACTGAATAAATACAGACCAAACACTGACCTGAAACTGACCTGACACTGACCAAACACGGACCAAATACTGACCAAGCACGGAACAAACAAGGACCAAACACGGACTAAACACGAATCAACACGGACCAAACGCTGACCAAACGCTGACCAAACACGGATCGAATACTGACCAAACACGGACCAAACACTGACCAAACACTGACCAAGTACTGACCAAACACTGACCAAATACTGACCAAACACGGACCAAATACTGACCCAACACGGACGAAACACTGACCAAACACGGACCAAACACAGACCAAACACGGACCAAGTACTGACCAAACACGGACCAAGCACTGACCAAGCACTGAACAAAGACCAAACACTGGCCAAACACTGACCGAACACTGACCGAACATAGACCAAACGCTGACCACATACGGATCAAATACTGACCAAACACTGACCATACACTGACCAAACACTGATCAAACACTGACCAAACACTGACCAAATACTGACCAAACACAGACAAAACACTGACCAGACACTGACCAGACACTGACCAGACACGGACCAAACATGGACCAAACACGGACCAAACACGGACCAAACACAGACCAAATACTGACCAAACACGGACCAAACACTGACCAAACATGGTCCAAACACGGACCAAACACGGACCAAACACGGACCAAACACTGACCAAATACTGACCAAACATGGACCAAATACTGAGCAAACACTGACCAAACATGAACCAAATACTGACCAAATACTGACCAAACACTGACCAAACACTGACCAAACACTGACCAAACACTGACCAAATACAGACCAAATACTGAACAAACACTGACCAAACACTGACGAAATACAGACCAAGCACTGAATAAATACAGACCAAACACTGACCTGACACTGACCAAATACTGACCGAACACGGACCAAACACTGACCGAACACGGACCGAACACGGACCGAACACGGACCGAACACAGACCGAACACAGACCGAACACTGACCGAACACTGACCGAATACTGACCGAATACTGACCGAATACTGACCGAACACTGACCAAACACGGACCAAACACTGACTAAATACAGACCAAACACTGACCAATCACTGGCCAAACACTGACTACATACAGACCAAACACTGATTGAACACAGACCGAATACAGACCAAACACTGACCGAATACTGACCGAATACTAAGCGAACACAGACCAAACACTGACCAAACACGGACCAAACACTGACTAAATACAGACCAAACACGGTCCAAACACGGTCCAAACACTGACCAAATACGGACCAAATACTGACCAAATACTGAACAAACACTGACCAAACACTGACGAAATACAGACCAAGCACTGAATAAATACAGACCAAACACTGACCTGAAACTGACCTGACACTGACCAAACACTGACCAAATACTGACCGAACACGGACCGAACACTGACCAAATACTGAACAAACACTGACCAAACACTGACTAAATACAGACCAAGCACTGACTAAATACAGACCAAACACTGATCTGAAACTGACCTGACACTGACCAAACGCTGACCAAAGACTGACTCAATGCAGACCAAACACTGACCAAATACAGAGCAAACACTGAGCAAACACGGACCAAAACTGACTAAATACTGACCAAACACTGACCAAACACTGACCAAACACGGACCAAATACTGACCAAGCACTGACCAAACACGGACCAAACAAGGACCAAACAAGGACCAAACACGGACCAAACACTGGTCAAACACGGACCAAGTACTGACCAAACACGGACCACATACGGATCAAATACTGACCAAACACAGACCAAACACTGACCAAATACAGACCAAACACTGACTAAATACTGACCTAACACGGACCAAACACAGACCAAACAATGACCAAACACGGGACAAACACGGACCGAACACGGACCAAACACTGACCAAACACGGACCAAACACAGACCAAATACAGACCAAACACTGACCAAACACGGACCAAATACTGACCAGATACTGACCAAACACGGACCATATACGGACCAAACACTGACCAAACATTGACCAAACACGGACCAAATACGGACCAAACACTGACCAAACACGGACCAAACACGGACCAAACACAGACCAAACACGGACCAAACACTGACCAAATACTGACCAGACACTGACCAGACACTGACCAAACACGGACCAAACGCGGACCAGACACTGACCAGACACGGACTAAACACTGTCCAAATACTAACCAAACATGGACCAAACGCGGACCAGACACTGACCAGACACGGACTAAACACTGTCCAAATACTAACCAAACATGGACCAAACGCGGACCAGACACTGACCAGACACTGACCAAACACGGACCAGACACGGACCAGACACGGACCAGACACGGACCAAACACTGACCAAACGCGGACCAAACACTGACCAAACACTGACCAGACACGGACCAAACGCGGACCAAACACTGACCAAACACTGACCAGACACTGACCAGACACTGACCAAACATGGACCAAACGCGGACCAGACACTGACCAGACACTGGACCAGACACGGACCAGACACGGACCAGACACGGACCAAACACTGACCAAACGCGGACCAAACACTGACCAAACACTGACCAGACACGGACCAAACGCGGACCAAACACTGACCAAACACTGACCAGACACGGACCAAACGCGGATTAAACACTGACCAGACACGGACCAAACACTGACCAAATACTGACCAAACACTGACCACTCACTGACCAAACACGGACCAAACACTGACCAAACGCGGACCAAACACTGACCAGACACGGACCAAACACGGACCAAACACGGACCAAATACGAACCAAACACGGATCAAACACTGACCAAACACTGACCAAACGCGTACCAAACGCAGACCAAACACTGACCAGACACTGACCAGACACGGACCAGACACGGACCAAACACGGACCAAATACTAACCAAACACGGACCAGACACGGACCAAACACGGACCAAATACTAACCAAACATGGACCAAACACGGACCAAACACTGACCAAAGACGGATCAAATACTGACCAAACACGGACCAAACACAGATCAAATACTGTCCAAATACTGTCCAAATACTGTCCAAATACTGACCAAATACTAACCAAACACGGACCAAACACGGACCAAACACGGACCAAACACAGACCAACACTGACCAAACACGGATCAAATACTGACCAAACATGGACCAAACACGGACCAAACACAGACCAAACACAGACCAAACACGGATCAAACACGGACCAAACACTGACCAAATACTGTCCAAATACTGTCCAAATACTGACCAAATACTGACCAAACACAGACCAAACACAGACCAAACACTGACCAAACACTGACCAAACACTGACCAAACACTGACCAAACACTGACCAAACACGGACCAAATACTGACCAAACACGGACCAAATACTGACCAATCAAATACCAAGCACTGACCAAACATGGACCAAACACTGGCCATATACTGACCAAATACTGACCAAATACTGACCAAACACTGACCAAATACTGACCCAACACAGACCCAACATGGACCTAACACTGACCAGACACTGACCAAACACGGACCAAACATGGACCAAACACGGACCAAACACTGACCAAACACTGACCAAACACGGACCAAATACTGACCAAACACGGACCAAATACTGACCAAACACTAACCAAACATGAACCAAATACTGACCAAACACTGACCAAATACTGAACAAACACTGACCAAACACTGACTAAATACAGACCAAGCACTGACTAAATACAGACCAAACACTGATCTGAAACTGACCTGACACTGACCAAACGCTGACCAAAAACTGACTCAATGCAGACCAAACACTGACCAAATACAGACCAAACACAGACCAAATACAGAGCAAACACTGAGCAAACACTGAGCAAACACGGACCAAAACTGACTAAATACTGACCAAACACTGACCAAATACGGACCAAATACTGACCAAGCACTGACCAAACACGGACCAAACACTGACCAAACACAGACCAAACACTGACCAGACACTGACTAAATACTGACCAGACACGGACCAGACACGGACCAAACACGGACCAAATACTGACCAAACACGGACGAAACACTGACCAAACACGGACCAAACACGGACCAAGTACTGAACAAACACGGACCAAGCACTGAACAAAGACCAAACACTGGCCAAACACTGACCAAACACTGACCGAACACGGACCAAACGCTGACAAAACGCTGACCACATACGGATCAAATACTGACCAAACACTGACCATACACTGATCAAACACTGACCAAACACTGACCAAATACGGATCAAACACTGACCAAACACTGACCAAACACAGACAAAACACTGACCAGACACTGACCAGACACTGACCAAATACTGACCAGACACTGACCAGACACGGACCAAACACGGACCAAATACTGACCAAATACGGACCAAACACTGACCAAACACGGTCCAAACACGGACCAAACACGGACCAAACACGGACCAAACACTGACCAAACACTGACCAAACACGGTCCAAACACGGACCAAACACGGACCAAACACGGACCAAACACTGACCAAACACTGACCAAATACAGACCAAACACGGACCAAACACTGACCAAATACTGACCAAACATGGACCAAATACTGAGCAAACACTGACCAAACACGAACCAAATACTGACCAAACACTGACCAAACACGAACCAAATACTGACCAAATACTGAACAAACACTGACCAAACACTGACGAAATACAGACCAAGCACTGAATAAATACAGACCAAACACTGACCTGAAACTGACCTGTCACAGACCTGACACTGACCAAATACTGACCGAACACGGACCGAACACGGACCAAACACTGACCGAACACGGACCGAACACGGACCGAACACTGACCAAATACGGACCAAACACGGACCAAACACTGACTAAATACAGACCAAACACTGACCAATCACTGACTAAATACAGACCAAACACTGATTGAACACAGACCGAATACAGACCAAACACTGACCGAATACTGACCGAATACTGACCGAATACTAACCGAACACAGACCAAACACTGACCAAATACTGACCAAACACGGACCAAACACTGACTAAATACAGACCAAACACTGACTAAATACAGACCAAACACTGACCAAACACGGACCAAATACTGACCATATACGGACCAAATACTGACCAAATACTGACCAAACACGGACCAAATACTGACCAAACACTGACCAAACACGGACCAAGTACGAACCAAATACAGAGCAAATACTGACCAAACACAGACCAAACAGGGACCAAACACGAACTAAATACTGACCAAATACTGAACAAACACTGACCAAACACTGACGAAATACAGTCCAAGCACTGAATAAATACAGACCAAACACTGACCTGACACTGACCAAACACTGACCAAATACTGACCGAACACGGACCGAACACTGACCGAACACTGACCAAACACTGACCAAACACGGACCAAATACTGACCAAACACAGACCAAACACTGACCAAACACGGGCCAAACACTGACCAAACACTGACCAAACACTGACCAAACACAGACCAAACACTGACCAAATACTGACCAAACACGGAGCAAACACAGACCAAACACTGACCAAACACGGACCAAATACTGACCAAACACAGACCAAACACGGATCAACACGGACCAAACGCTGACCAAACACAGATCGAAAACTGACCAAACACGGACCAAATACTGACCAAACACTGACCAAACATGGACCAAGCACTGACCAAACACGGACCAAACACTGGTCAAACACTGACCAAACACTGACCAAACACTGGCCAAACACTGGCCAAACACTGACCAAACACGGACCAAACACTGACTGATCACTGACTGAACACTGACCAAACACTGACCAAACACTGATCAAACACGGACCAAACACGGATCAAACACTGACCAAACACTGACCAAACACGGACCAAACACGAACCAAATACTGACCAAATACTGAACAAACACTGACCAAACACTGACGAAATACAGACCAAGCACTGAATAAATACAGACCAAACACCTGAAACACCTGAATACAGACCTGAAACTGACCTGACACTGACCAAACACTGACCGAACACTGACCGAACACTGACCAAACACTGACCAAACACGGACCAAACACAGACCAAACACTGACCAAACACGGGCCAAACACTGACCAAACACTGACCAAATACTGACCAAACACAGACCAAACACTGACCAAAAACGGACCAAAAACGGACCAAATACTGACCAAACACGGACCAAACACAGACCAAACACAGACCAAACACTGACCAAACACGGACCAAATACTGACCAAACACAGATCGAATACTGACCAAACACGGACCAAATACTGACCAAATACTGACCAAACACTGACCAAACATGGACCAAGCACTGACCAAACACGGACCAAACACGGACCAAACACTGGTCAAACACTGGTCAAACACTGACCAAACATGGACCAAACACGGACCAAACACGGACCAAACACTGACTGAACACTGACCAAACACTGACCAAACACTGATCAAACACTGATCAAACACTGATCAAACACTGACCAAACACTGATCAAACACTGACCAAACACTGACCAAACACAGACCAAACACTGACCAGACACTGACTAAATACTGACCAGACACGGACCAGACACGGACCAAACACGGACCAAATACTGACCAAACACGGACCAAACACGGATCAAACACGGATCAAACGCTGACCAAACGCTGACCACATACGGATCAAATACTGACCAAACACAGACCAAACACGGACCAAACACTGACCAAATACAGACCAAACACTGACTAAATACTGACCTAACACTGACCAAACACGGAACAAACACGGACCGAACACGGACCGAACACGGAACGAACACGGACTGAACACGGAACAAACACGCAACAAACACGCAACAAACACGCAACAAACACGGAACGAACACGGACCGAACACGGACCAAATACGGACCACACACCCACCAAACACTGACCAAACATTGACCAAACACGGACCAAACACAGACCAAACACGGACCAAATACAGACCAAACACTGACCAAACACTGACCAAACACGGACCAAGCACTGACCAAACAAGGACCAAACACTGGTCAAACACGGACCAAACACGGACCAAACACGGACCACATACGGATCAAATACTAACCAAACACAGACCAAACACGGACCAAACACTGACCAAATACAGACCAAACACTGCCCAAACACTGACCGAACACAGACCAAACACAGACCAAACACAGACCAAACACTGACCTGACACAGACCAAATACTGACCAAATACGGACCAAACACGGACCAAACACAGACCAAACACAGACCAAACACTGACCAAACACTGACCAAACACAGACCAAATACTGACCAAATACTGACCAAACACTGACCGAACACAGACCAAACACTGACCAAACACAGACCAAATACTGACCAAACACAGACCAAATACTGACCAAATACTGACCAAACACGGACCAAACACGGACAAAACACAGACCAAACACGGACCAAATACAGACCAAACACTGACCAAACACTGACCAAATACAGACCAAACACTGACTAAATACTGACCTAACACTGACCAAACACTGAACAAACACGGACCGAACACGGACCGAACACGGAACAAACACGGAACGAACACGGACCGAACACGGAACAAACACGCAACAAACACGCAACAAACACGGGAAAAACACGGGACAAACACGCACCGAACACAGACCGAACACGGACCAAACACGGACCAAACACGGACCAAACACGGACCAAATACGGACCACACACCCACCAAACATTGACCAAACACGGACCAAACACTGACCAAACACTGACCAAACACGGACCAAACACGGACCAAACACGGTCCAAATACTGACCAGATACTGACCAAACACGGACCATATACGGACCATATACGGACCAAACACTGACCAAACACGGACCAAATACGGACCAAACACAGACCAAACACGGACCAAACGCGGACCAAACACTGACCAGACACGGACTAAACACGGTCTAAACACTGACCAAATACTAACCAAACAAGGACCAAACACTGACCAAACGCGGACCAAACACTGACCAGACACGGACCAGACACTGACCAAACAGGGACCAGACACTGACCAGACACGGACCAGACACGGACCAGACACGGATCAGACACGGACCAGACACGGACCAAACACGGACCAAACACTGACCAGACACTGACCAAACACGGACCAAACACTGACCAAACACGGACCAAACACAGACCAAATACAGACCAAACACTGACCAAACACGGACCAAATACTGACCAGATACTGACCAAACACGGACCATATACGGACCAAACACTGACCAAACATTGACCAAACACGGACCAAATACGGACCAAACACTGACCAAACACGGACCAAACACGGACCAAACACGGACCAAACACGGACCAAACACTGACCAAATACTGACCAGACACTGACCAGACACTGACCAAACACGGACCAAACGCGGACCAGACACTGACCAGACACGGACTAAACACTGTCCAAATACTAACCAAACATGGACCAAACGCGGACCAGACACTGACCAGACACTGACCAAACACGGACCAGACACGGACCAGACACGGACCAAACACTGACCAAACGCGGACCAAACACTGACCAAACACTGACCAGACACGGACCAAACGCGGACCAAACACTGACCAAACACTGACCAGACACGGACCAAACGCGGATTAAACACTGACCAGACACGGACCAAACACTGACCAAATACTGACCAAACACTGACCACTCACTGACCAAACACGGACCAAACACTGACCAAACGCGGACCAAACACTGACCAGACACGGACCAAACACGGACCAAATACGAACCAAACACGGATCAAACACTGACCAAACGCGTACCAAACGCAGACCAAACACTGACCAGACACTGACCAGACACGGACCAGACACGGACCAAACACGGACCAAATACTAACCAAACATGGACCAAACACGGACCAAACACTGACCAAAGACGGATCAAATACTGACCAAACACGGACCAAACACAGATCAAATACTGTCCAAATACTGTCCAAATACTGTCCAAATACTGACCAAATACTAACCAAACACGGACCAAACACGGACCAAACACAGACCAACACTGACCAAACACGGATCAAATACTGACCAAACATGGACCAAACACGGACCAAACACAGACCAAACACAGACCAAACACGGATCAAACACGGACCAAACACTGACCAAATACTGTCCAAATACTGTCCAAATACTGACCAAATACTGACCAAACACAGACCAAACACAGACCAAACACTGACCAAACACTGACCAAACACTGACCAAACACTGACCAAACACGGACCAAATACTGACCAAACACGGACCAAATACTGACCAATCAAATACCAAGCACTGACCAAACATGGACCAAACACTGGCCATATACTGACCAAATACTGACCAAATACTGACCAAACACTGACCAAATACTGACCCAACACAGACCCAACATGGACCTAACACTGACCAGACACTGACCAAACACGGACCAAACATGGACCAAACACGGACCAAACACTGACCAAACACTGACCAAACACGGACCAAATACTGACCAAACACGGACCAAATACTGACCAAACACTAACCAAACATGAACCAAATACTGACCAAACACTGACCAAATACTGAACAAACACTGACCAAACACTGACTAAATACAGACCAAGCACTGACTAAATACAGACCAAACACTGATCTGAAACTGACCTGACACTGACCAAACGCTGACCAAAAACTGACTCAATGCAGACCAAACACTGACCAAATACAGACCAAACACAGACCAAATACAGAGCAAACACTGAGCAAACACTGAGCAAACACGGACCAAAACTGACTAAATACTGACCAAACACTGACCAAATACGGACCAAATACTGACCAAGCACTGACCAAACACGGACCAAACACTGACCAAACACAGACCAAACACTGACCAGACACTGACTAAATACTGACCAGACACGGACCAGACACGGACCAAACACGGACCAAATACTGACCAAACACGGACGAAACACTGACCAAACACGGACCAAACACGGACCAAGTACTGAACAAACACGGACCAAGCACTGAACAAAGACCAAACACTGGCCAAACACTGACCAAACACTGACCGAACACGGACCAAACGCTGACAAAACGCTGACCACATACGGATCAAATACTGACCAAACACTGACCATACACTGATCAAACACTGACCAAACACTGACCAAATACGGATCAAACACTGACCAAACACTGACCAAACACAGACAAAACACTGACCAGACACTGACCAGACACTGACCAAATACTGACCAGACACTGACCAGACACGGACCAAACACGGACCAAATACTGACCAAATACGGACCAAACACTGACCAAACACGGTCCAAACACGGACCAAACACGGACCAAACACGGACCAAACACTGACCAAACACTGACCAAATACAGACCAAACACGGACCAAACACTGACCAAATACTGACCAAACATGGACCAAATACTGAGCAAACACTGACCAAACACGAACCAAATACTGACCAAACACTGACCAAACACGAACCAAATACTGACCAAATACTGAACAAACACTGACCAAACACTGACGAAATACAGACCAAGCACTGAATAAATACAGACCAAACACTGACCTGAAACTGACCTGTCACAGACCTGACACTGACCAAATACTGACCGAACACGGACCGAACACGGACCAAACACTGACCGAACACGGACCGAACACGGACCGAACACTGACCAAATACGGACCAAACACGGACCAAACACTGACTAAATACAGACCAAACACTGACCAATCACTGACTAAATACAGACCAAACACTGATTGAACACAGACCGAATACAGACCAAACACTGACCGAATACTGACCGAATACTGACCGAATACTAACCGAACACAGACCAAACACTGACCAAATACTGACCAAACACGGACCAAACACTGACTAAATACAGACCAAACACTGACTAAATACAGACCAAACACTGACCAAACACGGACCAAATACTGACCATATACGGACCAAATACTGACCAAATACTGACCAAACACGGACCAAATACTGACCAAACACTGACCAAACACGGACCAAGTACGAACCAAATACAGAGCAAATACTGACCAAACACAGACCAAACAGGGACCAAACACGAACTAAATACTGACCAAATACTGAACAAACACTGACCAAACACTGACGAAATACAGTCCAAGCACTGAATAAATACAGACCAAACACTGACCTGACACTGACCAAACACTGACCAAATACTGACCGAACACGGACCGAACACTGACCGAACACTGACCAAACACTGACCAAACACGGACCAAATACTGACCAAACACAGACCAAACACTGACCAAACACGGGCCAAACACTGACCAAACACTGACCAAATACTGACCAAACACAGACCAAACACTGACCAAATACTGACCAAACACGGACCAAACACAGACCAAACACTGACCAAACACGGACCAAATACTGACCAAACACAGACCAAACACGGATCAACACGGACCAAACGCTGACCAAACACAGATCGAAAACTGACCAAACACGGACCAAATACTGACCAAACACTGACCAAACATGGACCAAGCACTGACCAAACACGGACCAAACACTGGTCAAACACTGACCAAACACTGACCAAACATGGACCAAACACTGGCCAAACACTGACCAAACACGGACCAAACACTGACTGATCACTGACTGAACACTGACCAAACACTGACCAAACACTGATCAAACACGGACCAAACACGGATCAAACACTGACCAAACACTGACCAAACACGGACCAAACACGAACCAAATACTGACCAAATACTGAACAAACACTGACCAAACACTGACGAAATACAGACCAAGCACTGAATAAATACAGACCAAACACCTGAAACACCTGAATACAGACCTGAAACTGACCTGACACTGACCAAACACTGACCGAACACTGACCGAACACTGACCAAACACTGACCAAACACGGACCAAACACAGACCAAACACTGACCAAACACGGGCCAAACACTGACCAAACACTGACCAAATACTGACCAAACACAGACCAAACACTGACCAAAAACGGACCAAAAACGGACCAAATACTGACCAAACACGGACCAAACACAGACCAAACACAGACCAAACACTGACCAAACACAGACCAAATACTGACCAAACACAGATCGAATACTGACCAAACACGGACCAAATACTGACCAAATACTGACCAAACACTGACCAAACATGGACCAAACACAGACCAAACACTGACCAAATACTGACCAAACACAGACCAAACACAGACCAAATACTGACCAAACACGGACCAAACACTGACCAAACACAGACCAAACACTGACCAAACACGGACCAAATACTGACCAAACACAGATCGAATACTGACCAAACACGGACCAAATACTGACCAAATACTGACCAAACACTGACCAAACATGGACCAAGCACTGACCAAACACGGACCAAACACGGACCAAACACTGGTCAAACACTGACCAAACACTGACCAAACATGGACCAAACACGGACCAAACACGGACCAAACACTGACTGAACACTGACCAAACACTGACCAAACACTGACCAAACACTGATCAAACACTGATCAAACACTGACCAAACACTGATCAAACACTGACCAAACACTGACCAAACACAGACCAAACACTGACCAGACACTGACTAAATACTGACCAGACACGGACCAGACACGGACCAAACACGGACCAAATACTGACCAAACACGGACCAAACACGGATCAAACGCTGACCAAACGCTGACCACATACGGATCAAATACTGACCAAACACAGACCAAACACGGACCAAACACTGACCAAATACAGACCAAACACTGACTAAATACTGACCTAACACTGACCAAACACGGAACAAACACGGACCGAACACGGACCGAACACGGAACGAACACGGACTGAACACGGAACAAACACGCAACAAACACGCAACAAACACGCAACAAACACGGAACGAACACGGACCGAACACGGACCAAATACGGACCACACACCCACCAAACACTGACCAAACATTGACCAAACACGGACCAAACACAGACCAAACACGGACCAAATACAGACCAAACACTGACCAAACACTGACCAAACACGGACCAAGCACTGACCAAACAAGGACCAAACACTGGTCAAACACGGACCAAACACGGACCAAACACGGACCACATACGGATCAAATACTAACCAAACACAGACCAAACACGGACCAAACACTGACCAAATACAGACCAAACACTGCCCAAACACTGACCGAACACAGACCAAACACAGACCAAACACAGACCAAACACTGACCTGACACAGACCAAATACTGACCAAATACGGACCAAACACGGACCAAACACAGACCAAACACAGACCAAACACTGACCAAACACTGACCAAACACAGACCAAATACTGACCAAATACTGACCAAACACTGACCGAACACAGACCAAACACTGACCAAACACAGACCAAATACTGACCAAACACAGACCAAATACTGACCAAATACTGACCAAACACGGACCAAACACGGACAAAACACAGACCAAACACGGACCAAATACAGACCAAACACTGACCAAACACTGACCAAATACAGACCAAACACTGACTAAATACTGACCTAACACTGACCAAACACTGAACAAACCCGGACCGAACACGGAACAAACACGGAACGAACACGGACCGAACACGGAACAAACACGCAACAAACACGCAACAAACACGCAACAAACACGGGAAAAACACGGGACAAACACGCACCGAACACAGACCGAACACGGACCAAACACGGACCAAACACGGACCAAACACGGACCAAATACGGACCACACACCCACCAAACATTGACCAAACACGGACCAAATACAGACCAAACACGGACCAAACACGGACCAAACACGGTCCAAATACTGACCAGATACTGACCAAACACGGACCATATACGGACCATATACGGACCATATACGGACCAAACACTGACCAAACACGGACCAAATACGGACCAAACGCGGACCAAACACTGACCAGACACGGACTAAACACGGTCTAAACACTGACCAAATACTAACCAAACAAGGACCAAACACTGACCAAACGCGGACCAAACACTGACCAGACACGGACCAGACACTGACCAAACAGGGACCAGACACTGACCAGACACGGACCAGACACGGACCAGACACGGACCAGACACGGACCAAACACTGACCAGACACTGACCAGACACGGACCAAACGCGGACCACACACTGACCAGACACTGACCAAACACGGACCAAACGTGGATTAAACACTGACCAGACACTGACCAAATACTGACCAGACACTGACCAGACACTGACCAGACACGGACCAAACACGGACCAAACACTGACCAGACACGGACCAAACACGGACCAATCACTGACCAAACACTGACTAAACACTGACCAAACGCGGACCAAACACTGACCAGACACTGACCAGACACGGACCAAACACGGACCAAACACGGACCAAATACGAACCAAACACGGATCAAACACTGACCAAACACTGACCAAACGCGTACCAAACGCGGACCAGACACTGACCAGACACGGACCAAACACGGACCAAATACTAACCAAACATGGACCAAACACGGACCAAACACTGACCCAAGACGGATCAAATACTGACCAAACACGGACCAAACACAGATCAAACACTGTCCAAATACTGTCCAAATACTGACCAAATACTAACCAAACACGGACCAAACACGGACCAAACACAGACCAACACTGACCAAACACGGATCAAATACTGACCAAACACGGACCAAACACAGACCAAACACTGACCAAATACTGTCCAAATACTGACCAAATACTGACCAAACACAGACCAAACACTGACCAAATACTGACCAAACACGGACCAAATACTGACCAATCAAATACCAAGCACTGACCAAACATGGACCAAACACTGGCCATATACTGACCAAACACTGACCAAATACTGACCCAACACGGACCTAACACTGACCAGACACTGACCAAACACGGACCAAACATGGACCAAACATGGACCAAACTCTGACCAAACACTGACCAAACACGGACCAAATACTGCCCAAACACGGACCAAATACTGACCAAACACGAACCAAACATGAACCAAATACTGACCAAACACTGACCAAATACTGAACAAACACTGACCAAACACTGACTAAATACAGACCAAGTACTGACTAAATACAGACCAAACACTGATCTGAAACTGACGTGACACTGACCAAACACTGACCAAAAACTGACTCAATGCAGACCAAACACTGACCAAACACTGACCAAATACAGACCAAATACAGACCAAACACTGACCAAACACAGAGCAAACACTGACCAAACACTGAGCAAACACTGACCAAAACTGACTAAATACTGACCAAACACTGACCAAACACGGACCAAATACTGACCAAGCACTGACCAAACACGGACCAAACACTGCCCAAACACTGACCAAACACGGACCGAACACTGACCGAACACTGACCAAACACTGACCGAATACTGACCAAACACAGACCGAACACTGACCGAACACAGACCAAACACAGACCAAATACTGACCAAACACAGACCAAATACTGACCAAATTCTGACCAAACACTGACCGAACACTGACCGAACACTGACCGAACACTGACCAAAACTGACTAAATACTGACCAAACACGGACCAAACACTGACCGAACACTGACCAAACACTGACCGAATACTGACCAAACACAGACCAAACACTGACCGAACACTGCCCAAACACTGACCGAACACAGACCAAACACAGACCAAACACAGACCAAACACAGACCAAACACTGACCTGACACAGACCAAATACTGACCAAATACGGACCAAACACGGACCAAACACGGACCAAACACAGACCAAACACAGACCAAACACAGACCAAACACAGACCAAACACTGACCAAATACTGACCAAATACTGACCAAACACTGACCGAATACTGACCGAACACAGATCAAACACTGACCAAATACTGACCAAACACAGACCAAATACTGACCAAATACTGACCAAACACGGACCAAACACGGACAAAACACAGACCAAACACGGACCAAACACAGACCAAATACTGACCAAATACTGACCAAACACGGACCAAACACAGACCAAACACAGACCAAACACAGACCAAACACTGACCAAACACTGACCAAACACAGACCAAATACTGACCAAATACTGACCAAACACGGACCAAACACGAACCAAACACGAACCAAACAGTGACCAAACACCGACCAAACACTGACCAAACACGGACCAAAGATAGACCAAACACGGACGAAACACGGACCAAACACTGACCGAATACTGACCGAACACAGACCAAACACTGACCGAATACTAACCGAACACAGACCGAACACAGACCAAACACTGACCAAACACTGACCAAACACAGACCAAATACTGCCCACATACGGATCAAATACTGACCAAACACTGACCAAACACTGACCAAATACGGATCAAACACTGACCAAATACTGACCAAACACAGACAAAACACTGACCAGACACTGACCAAATACTGACCAGACACTGACCAGACACTGACCAAACACGGACCAAACATGGACCAAACACGGACCAAACTCTGACCAAACACTGACCAAACACGGACCAAATACTGACCAAACACTAACCAAACATGAACCAAATACTGACCAAACACTGACCAAATACTGAACAAACACTGACCAAACACTGACCAAATACTGAACAAACACTGACCAAACACTGACTAAATACAGACCAAGCACTGACTAAATACAGACCAAACACTGATCTGAAACTGACCTGACACTGACCTGACACTGACCAAATGCTGACCAAAAACTGACTCAATACAGACCAAACACTGACCAAATACAGACCAAACATTGACCAAATACAGAGCAAACACTGACCAAACACTGACCAAACACGGACCAAAACTGACGAAATACTGACCAAACACTGACCAAACACGGACCAAATACTGACCAAGCACTGACCAAACACTGCCCAAACACTGACCAAACACGGACCGAACACTGACCGAACACGGACCGAACACGGACCGAACACAGACCAAACACAGACCAAACACAGACCTAATACTGACCAAACACAGACCAAATACTGACCAAATACTGACCAAACACGGACCAAACACTGACCGAATGCTGACCAAACACTGACCGAACACAGACCAAACACAGAACAAACACAGACCAAATACAGACCAAACACAGACCAAATACTGACCAAACACTGACCAAACACTGACCAAATACTGACCAAATACTGACCAAATACTGACCAAACACGGACCAAACACGGACCAAACACTGACCGAATGCTGACCAAACACTGACCGAACACAGACCAAACACAGAACAAACACAGACCAAATACAGACCAAACACAGAACAAATACTGACCAAACACGGATCAAATACTGACCAAATACTGACCAAGCACGGACCAAACACGGACTAAACACGGACTAAACACTGACCAAACACGGAACAAACACGGAACAAACACTGACCAGACACTGACCAGACACGGACCAGACACGGGCCAGACACGGACCAGACACGGACCAGACACGGACCAAACACTGACCAAACACTGACCAAAGACTGACCAAACGCGGACCAAACACTGACCAAACACTGACCAGACACTGACCAGACACGGACCAAACACGGACCAAATACGAACCAAACACGGATCAAACACTGACCAAACACTGACCAAACGCGTACCAAACGCGGACCAGACACTGACCAGACACGGACCAAACATGGACCAAACACGGACCAAATACTAACCAAACACGGACCAAATACTAACCAAACATGGACCAAACACGGACCAAACACTGACCCAAGACGGAACAAATACTGACCAAACACAGATCAAACACTGACCAAATACTGTCCAAATACTGACCAAATACTAACCAAACACGGATCAAACACGGACCAAACACAGACCAACACTGACCAATCACGGATCAAATACTGACCAAACACGGACCAAACACAGACCAAACACTGACCAAATACTGTCCAAATACTGACCAAACACAGACCAAACACTGACCAAACACAGACCAAATACTGACCAAACACGGACCAAATACTGACCAATCAAATACCAAGCACTGACCAAACATGGACCAAACACTGGCCATATACTGACCAAATACTGACCAAACACTGACCAAATACTGACCCAACACGGACCTAACACTGACCAGACACTGACCAAACACGGACCAAACATGGACCAAACACGGACCAAACTCTGACCAAACACTGACCAAACACGGACCAAATACTGACCAAATACTGACCAAACACGGACCAAATACTGACCAAACATGAACCAAATACTGACCAAACACTGACCAAATACTGAACAAACACTGACCAAACACTGACTAAATACAGACCAAGTACTGACTAAATACAGACCAAACACTGATCTGAAACTGACCTGACACTGACCAAACACTGACCAAACGCTGACCAAAAACTGACTCAATGCAGACCAAACACTGACCAAATACAGACCAAATACAGACCAAACACTGACCAAACACAGCGCAAACACTGACCAAACACTGAGCAAATACGGACCAAAACTGACTAAATACTGACCAAACACGGACCAAACACGGACCAAATACTGACCAAGCACTGACCAAACACGGACCAAACACTGCCCAAACACTGACCAAACATGGACCGAACACTGACCGAACACGGACCGAACACTGACCGAACACTGACCAAATACTGACCAAACACAGACCAAACACAGACCAAATACTGACCAAACACGGACCAAACACTGACCGAACACTGACCGAACACTGACCAAACACTGACCAAACACTGACCAAACACGGACCAAACACGGACCAAACACGGACCAAACACGGACCGAACACTGACCGAACACTGACCAAACACTGACCGAATACTGACCAAACACAGACCAAACACTGACCGAACACAGACCAAACACAGACCAAATACAGACCAAATACTGACCAAACACAGACCAAATACTGACCAAACACGGACCGAACACTGACCGAACACTGACCGAACACAGACCGAACACAGACCGAACACTGACCAAACACAGACCAAATACTGACCAAATACTGACCAAACACGGACCAAACACGGACCAAACACGGACCAAACACGGACCAAACACAGACCAAACACTGACCAAACACTGACCAAACACAGACCAAACACAGACCAAATACTGACCAAATACTGACCAAACACCGACCAAACACAGACCAAACACTGACCAAACACTGACCAAACACAGACCAAACACAGACCAAATACTGACCAAATACTGACCAAACACGGACCAAACACGAACCAAACACTGACCGAATACTGACCGAATACTGACCGAACACAGACCAAACACTGACCAAACACAGACCAAATACTGACCAAACACGGACCAAACAAGGACCAAACACAGACCAAACACTGACCAAACACAGACCAAATACTGACCAAACACGAACCAAACACGAACCAAACACGAACCAAACACTGACCGAATACTGACCGAACACAGACCAAACACTGACCGAATACTAACTGAACACAGACCAAACACTGACCTAACACCGACCAAACACCGACCAAACACTGACCAAACACGGACCAAAGATAGACCAAACACGGACGAAACACGGACCAAACACTGACCGAATACTGACCAAACACAGACCAAACACTGACCGAACACAGACCAAACACTGACCAAACACTGACCAAACACTGACCAAATACTGACCACATACGGATCAAATACTGACCAAACACTGACCAAATACGGATCAAACACTGACCAAACACAGACAAAACACTGACCAGACACTGACCAAATACTGACCAGACACTGACCAGACACTGACCAAACACGGACCAAACATGGACCAAACACGGACCAAACTCTGACCAAACACTGACCAAACACGGACCAAATACTGACCAAACACTAACCAAACATGAACCAAATACTGACCAAACACTGACCAAACACTGACCAAACACTGACTAAATACAGACCAAGCACTGACTAAATACAGACCAAACACTGATCTGAAACTGACCTGACACTGACCAAACACTGACTCAATACAGACCAAACACTGACCAAATACAGACCAAACATTGACCAAATACAGAGCAAACACTGACCAAACACTGACCAAAACTGACTAAATACTGACCAAACACTGACCAAACGCAGACCAAATACTGACCAAGCACTGACCAAGCACTGACCAAACACTGCCCAAACACTGCCCAAACACTGACCGAACACGGACCGAACACTGACCGAATACTGACCAAACACAGGCCGAACACAGACCAAACACAGACCAAACACAGACCTAATACTGACCAAACACAGACCAAATACTGACCAAATACTGACCAAACACGGACCAAACACTGACCGAATGCTGACCAAACACAGACCAAACACAGACCAAACACTGACCGAACACAGACCAAACACAGACCAAATACAGACCAAACACAGACCAAATACAGACCAAACACAGACCAAATACTGACCAAACACAGACCAAATACTGACCAAATACTGACCAAACACGGACCAAACACGGACTAAACACGGACTAAACACTGACCAAACACGGAACAAACACTGACCAAACACTGACAGAATACTGACCAAACACAGACCAAACACAGACCAAACACAGACCAAACACAGACCAAATACAGACCAAACACAGACCAAATACTGACCAAACACAGACCAAATACTGACCAAACACGGACCAAACACGGACCAAACACGGACAAAACACTGACTAAACACTGACTAAACACTGACCAAACACGGAACAAACACTGACCGAACACTGACCAAACACTGACCGAATACTGACCAAACACAGACCAAACACAGAACAAACACAGACCAAATACAGACCAAGCACAGACCAAAAACTGACCAAAAACTGACCAAACACAGACCAAATACTGACCAAATACTGACCAAACACGGACCAAACACGGACCAAACACGGACCATACACGGACCGAATACTGACCGAATACTGACCGAACACAGACCAAACACTGACCGAATACTAACTGAACACAGACCAAACACTGACCAAATACTGACCTAACACCGACCAAACACTGACCAAACACGGACCAAAGATGGACCAAACATGGACAAAACACGTACCAAACACTGACCAAACATGAACCAAATACTGACCAAACACAGACCAAGCACTGACCAAACACGGAACAAACAAGGACGAAACACGGACCAAACACGGATCAACACGGACCAAACGCTGACCAAACACGGATCGAATACTGACCAAACACGGACCAAACACTGACCAAATACTGACCAAACACGGACCAAGTACTGACCAAACACTGACCAAATACTGACCAAACAGGGACCAAATACTGACCCAACGCGGACGAAACACTGACTAAACACGGACCAAACACAGACCAAACACGGACCAAGTACTGACCAAACACGGAGCAAGCACTGACCAAGCACTGAACAAACAAAGACCAAACACGGACCAAACACTGACTGAACACTGACCAAACACTGACCAAACACTGACCAAACACTGATCAAACACTGATCAAACACTGACCAAACACTGACCAAACACGGTTCAAACACTGACCAAACACTGACCAAACACAGACCAAACACTGACCAGACACTGACCAAATACTGACCAGACACGGACCAGACACGGACCAAACACGGACCAAATACTGACCAAACACAGACCAAACACGGATCAAACGCTGACCAAACGCTGACCACATACGGATCAAATACTGACCAAATACAGACCAAACACTGACCAAACACTGACCAAATACAGACCAAACACTGACTAAATACTGACCTAACACTGACCGAACACGGACCGAACACGGACCGAACACGCAACAAACACGCAATGAACACGGAACGAACACAGAACGAACACGGAACGAACACGGACCGAACACGGACCAAACACGGACCAAATACGGACCACACACCCACCAAACACTGACCAAACATTGACCAAACACGGACCAAATACAGACCAAACACTGACCAAACACTGACCAAACACTGACCAAACACGGACCAAGCACTGACCAAACAAGGACCAAACACTGGTCAAACACGGACCAAACATGGACCAAACACGGACCACATACGGATCAAATACTGACCAAACACAGACCAAACACGGACCAAATACAGACCAAACACTGACTAAATACTGACCTAACACGGACCAAACACAGACCAAACAATGACCAAATACTGACCAAACACGGGACAAACACGCACCGAACACAGACCGAACACGGACCAAACACTGACCAAACACTGACCAAACACTGACCAAATACCGACCAAACACTGACTAAATACTGACCTAACACGGAACAAACACGGACCGAACACGGACCGAACACGGAACAAACACGGAACAAACACGCGACGAACACGCGACGAACACGGGACGAACACGGACCAAACACGGACCACACACGGACCACACACCCACCAAACACTGACCAAACATTGACCAAACACGGACCAAATACAGACCAATCACTGACCAAACACTGACCAAACACGGACCAAACACGGTCCAATTACTGACCAAATACTGACCAAACACGGACCATATACGGACCAAATACGGACCAAACACGGACCAAATACTGACCAGACACGGACCAAACACGGACCAGACACTGACCAGACACGGACCAAACACGGTCTAAACACTGACCAAATACTAACCAAACACGGACCAAACACGGACCAAACACGGACCAAACACTGACCAAACGCGGACCAGACACTGACCAGACACGGACCAGACATGGACCAGACACTGACCAGACACGGACCAGACACTGACCAGACACGGACCAGACACGGACCAGACACTGACCAAACAGGGACCAGACACGGACCAGACACGGACCAAACGTGGACCAAACACTGACCAGACACGGACCAAACGCGGACAAAACGCGGACCACACACTGACCAGACACGGACCAGACACTGACCAAACACGGACCAAATGCGGATTAGACACTGACCAAATACTGACCAGACACTGACCAGACACTGACCAGACACTGACCAGACACTGACCAAACACGGACCAAACACTGACCAGACACGGACCAGACACGGACCAAACACTGACCAAACACTGACCAAACACTGACCAAACGCGGACCAAACACTGACCAAACACTGACCAGACACTGACCAGACACGGACCAAACACGGACCAAACACGGACCAAATACGAACCAAACACGGATCAAACACAGACCAAACACTGACCAAACGCGTACCAAATGCGGACCAGACACTGACCAGACACTGACCCAAGACGGATCAAATACTGACCAAACACGGACCAAACACAGATCAAACACTGACCAAATACTGTCCAAATACTGACCAAATACTAACCAAACACGGACCAAACACAGACCAACACTGACCAAACACGGATCAAATACTGACCAAACACGGACCAAACACAGACCAAACACAGACCAAACACTGACCAAAAACTGACCAAAAACTGACCAAACACGGACCAAATACTGACCGAACACTGACCAAACGCGGACCAAACGCGGACCAAACACTGACCAAACACTGACCAGACACTGACCAGACACGGACCAAACACGGACCAAATACGAACCAAACACGGACCAAACACGGACCAAACACAGACCAAACACTGACCAAACACTGACCAAACGCGTACCAAATGCGGACCAGACACTGACCAGACACGGACCAAACACGGACCAAATACTAACCAAACATGGACCAAACACAGACCAAACACTGACACAAGACGGATCAAATACTGACCAAACACGGACCAAACACAGATCAAACACTGACCAAATACTGTCCAAATACTGACCAAATACTAACCAAACACGGACCAAACACGGACCAACACTGACCAAACACGGATCAAATACTGACCAAACACGGACCAAACACGGACCAAACACAGACCAAACACTGACCAAACACGGACCAAACACTGACCGAACACAGACCAAACACAGACCAAATACTGACCAAATACTGACCAAACACAGACCAAATACTGACCAAATACTGACCAAACACAGACCAAATACTGACCAAACACGGACCAAACAAGGACCAAACACAGACCAAACACTGACCAAACACAGACCAAATACTGACCAAACACGAACCAAACACGAACCAAACACGAACCGAATACTGACCGAACACAGACCAAACACTGACCGAATACTAACTGAACACAGACCAAACACTGACCTAACACCGACCAAACACCGACCAAACACTGACCAAACACGGACCAAAGATAGACCAAACACGGACGAAACACGGACCAAACACTGACCGAATACTGACCAAACACAGACCAAACACTGACCGAACACAGACCAAACACTGACCAAACACTGACCAAACACTGACCAAATACTGACCACATACGGATCAAATACTGACCAAACACTGACCAAATACGGATCAAACACTGACCAAACACAGACAAAACACTGACCAGACACTGACCAAATACTGACCAGACACTGACCAGACACTGACCAAACACGGACCAAACATGGACCAAACACGGACCAAACTCTGACCAAACACTGACCAAACACGGACCAAATACTGACCAAACACTAACCAAACATGAACCAAATACTGACCAAACACTGACCAAATACTGAACAAACACTGACCAAACACTGACTAAATACAGACCAAGCACTGACTAAATACAGACCAAACACTGATCTGAAACTGACCTGACACTGACCAAACACTGACTCAATACAGACCAAACACTGACCAAATACAGACCAAACATTGACCAAATACAGAGCAAACACTGACCAAACACTGACCAAAACTGACTAAATACTGACCAAACACTGACCAAACGCAGACCAAATACTGACCAAGCACTGACCAAGCACTGACCAAACACTGCCCAAACACTGCCCAAACACTGACCGAACACGGACCGAACACTGACCGAATACTGACCAAACACAGGCCGAACACAGACCAAACACAGACCAAACACAGACCTAATACTGACCAAACACAGACCAAATACTGACCAAATACTGACCAAACACGGAACAAACACTGACCGAATGCTGACCAAACACAGACCAAACACTGACCGAACACAGACCAAACACAGACCAAATACAGACCAAACACAGACCAAATACAGACCAAACACAGACCAAATACTGACCAAACACAGACCAAATACTGACCAAATACTGACCAAACACGGACCAAACACGGACTAAACACGGACTAAACACTGACCAAACACGGAACAAACACTGACCAAACACTGACAGAATACTGACCAAACACAGACCAAACACAGACCAAACACAGACCAAATACAGACCAAACACAGACCAAATACTGACCAAACACAGACCAAATACTGACCAAACACGGACCAAACACGGACCAAACACGGACAAAACACTGACTAAACACTGACCAAACACGGAACAAACACTGACCGAACACTGACCAAACACTGACCGAATACTGACCAAACACAGACCAAACACAGAACAAACACAGACCAAATACAGACCAAGCACAGACCAAAAACTGACCAAAAACTGACCAAACACAGACCAAATACTGACCAAATACTGACCAAACACGGACCAAACACGGACCAAACACGGACCATACACGGACCGAATACTGACCGAATACTGACCGAACACAGACCAAACACTGACCGAATACTAACTGAACACAGACCAAACACTGACCAAATACTGACCTAACACCGACCAAACACTGACCAAACACGGACCAAAGATGGACCAAACATGGACGAAACACGTACCAAACACTGACCAAACATGAACCAAATACTGACCAAACACAGACCAAGCACTGACCAAACACGGAACAAACAAGGACGAAACACGGACCAAACACGGATCAACACGGACCAAACGCTGACCAAACACGGATCGAATACTGACCAAACACGGACCAAACACTGACCAAATACTGACCAAACACGGACCAAGTACTGACCAAACACTGACCAAATACTGACCAAACAGGGACCAAATACTGACCCAACGCGGACGAAACACTGACTAAACACGGACCAAACACAGACCAAACACGGACCAAGTACTGACCAAACACGGAGCAAGCACTGACCAAGCACTGAACAAACAAAGACCAAACACGGACCAAACACTGACTGAACACTGACCAAACACTGACCAAACACTGACCAAACACTGATCAAACACTGATCAAACACTGACCAAACACTGACCAAACACGGATCAAACACTGACCAAACACTGACCAAACACAGACCAAACACTGACCAGACACTGACCAAATACTGACCAGACACAGACCAGACACGGACCAAACACGGACCAAATACTGACCAAACACAGACCAAACACGGATCAAACGCTGACCAAACGCTGACCACATACGGATCAAATACTGACCAAATACAGACCAAACACTGACCAAACACTGACCAAATACAGACCAAACACTGACTAAATACTGACCTAACACTGACCGAACACGGACCGAACACGGACCGAACACGCAACAAACACGCAATGAACACGGAACGAACACAGAACGAACACGGAACGAACACGGACCGAACACGGACCAAACACGGACCAAATACGGACCACACACCCACCAAACACTGACCAAACATTGACCAAACACGGACCAAATACAGACCAAACACTGACCAAACACTGACCAAACACTGACCAAACACGGACCAAGCACTGACCAAACAAGGACCAAACACTGGTCAAACACGGACCAAACATGGACCAAACACGGACCACATACGGATCAAATACTGACCAAACACAGACCAAACACGGACCAAATACAGACCAAACACTGACTAAATACTGACCTAACACGGACCAAACACAGACCAAACAATGACCAAATACTGACCAAACACGGGACAAACACGCACCGAACACAGACCGAACACGGACCAAACACTGACCAAACACTGACCAAACACTGACCAAATACCGACCAAACACTGACTAAATACTGACCTAACACGGAACAAACACGGACCGAACACGGACCGAACACGGAACAAACACGGAACAAACACGCGACGAACACGCGACGAACACGGGACGAACACGGACCAAACACGGACCACACACGGACCACACACCCACCAAACACTGACCAAACATTGACCAAACACGGACCAAATACAGACCAATCACTGACCAAACACTGACCAAACACGGACCAAACACGGTCCAATTACTGACCAAATACTGACCAAACACGGACCATATACGGACCAAATACGGACCAAACACGGACCAAATACTGACCAGACACGGACCAAACACGGACCAGACACTGACCAGACACGGACCAAACACGGTCTAAACACTGACCAAATACTAACCAAACACGGACCAAACACGGACCAAACACGGACCAAACACTGACCAAACGCGGACCAAACACTGACCAGACACGGACCAGACATGGACCAGACACTGACCAAACACGGACCAAACGCGGATTAGACACTGACCAAATACTGACCAGACACTGACCAGACACTGACCAGACACTGACCAGACACTGACCAAACACGGACCAAACACTGACCAGACACGGACCAGACACGGACCAAACACTGACCAAACACTGACCAAACACTGACCAAACGCGGACCAAACACTGACCAAACACTGACCAGACACTGACCAGACACGGACCAAACACGGACCAAACACGGACCAAATACGAACCAAACACGGATCAAACACAGACCAAACACTGACCAAACGCGTACCAAATGCGGACCAGACACTGACCAGACACTGACCCAAGACGGATCAAATACTGACCAAACACGGACCAAACACAGATCAAACACTGACCAAATACTGTCCAAATACTGACCAAATACTAACCAAACACGGACCAAACACAGACCAACACTGACCAAACACGGATCAAATACTGACCAAACACGGACCAAACACAGACCAAACACAGACCAAACACTGACCAAAAACTGACCAAAAACTGACCAAACACGGACCAAACACTGACCAAACACTGACCAAACGCGGACCAAACGCGGACCAAACACTGACCAAACACTGACCAGACACTGACCAGACACGGACCAAACACGGACCAAACACGGACCAAACACGGACCAAACACAGACCAAACACTGACCAAACACTGACCAAACGCGTACCAAATGCGGACCAGACACTGACCAGACACGGACCAAACACGGACCAAATACTAACCAAACATGGACCAAACACAGACCAAACACTGACACAAGACGGATCAAATACTGACCAAACACGGACCAAACACAGATCAAACACTGACCAAATACTGTCCAAATACTGACCAAATACTAACCAAACACGGACCAAACACGGACCAACACTGACCAAACACGGATCAAATACTGACCAAACACGGACCAAACACGGACCAAACACAGACCAAACACTGACCAAACACGGACCAAACACTGACCGAACACAGACCAAACACAGACCAAATACTGACCAAATACTGACCAAACACAGACCAAATACTGACCAAATACTGACCAAACACAGACCAAATACTGACCAAACACGGACCAAACACTGACCGAACACAGACCAAACACAGACCAAATACTGACCAAATACTGACCAAACACAGACCAAATACTGACCAAACACGGACCAAACACTGACCGAACACTGCCCAAACACTGCCCAAACACTGACCGAACACTGACCGAACACAGACCGAACACAGACCGAATACAGACCAAACACTGACCAAACACTGACCAAATACTGACCAAACACGGACCAAACACAGACCAAACACTGACCAAACACTGACCAAACACAGACCAAACACAGACCAAATACTGACCAAATACTGACCAAACACAGACCAAATACTGACCAAACACTGACCGAACACTGACCGAACACTGCCCAAACACTGCCCGAACACTGACCGAACACTGACCGAACACAGACCAAACACTGACCAAATACTGACCAAACACGGACCAAACACAGACCAAACACAGACCAAATACTGACCAAATACGGACCAAACACGGACCAAACACTGACCGAACACTGACCAAACACAGACCAAATACTGACCAAACACAGACCAAACACGGACCAAACACTGACCGAATACTGACCGAACACAGACCAAACACTGACTGAACACGGACCAAACACGGACCAAACACTGCCCAAACACTGACCGAACACTGACCGAACACTGACCAAACACTGACCAGACACTGACCAAATACTGACCAGACACTGACCAGACACTGACCAGACACGGACCAAACACGGACCAAACACTGACCAGACACGGACCAAACACGGACCAATCACTGACCAAACACTGACTAAACACTGACCAAACGCGGACCAAACACTGACCAGACACTGACCAGACACGGACCAAACACGGACCAAACACGGACCAAATACGAACCAAACACGGATCAAACACTGACCAAACACTGACCAAACGCGTACCAAACGCGGACCAGACACTGACCAGACACGGACCAAACACGGACCAAATACTAACCAAACATGGACCAAACACGGACCAAACACTGACCCAAGACGGATCAAATACTGACCAAACACGGACCAAACACAGATCAAACACTGTCCAAATACTGTCCAAATACTGACCAAATACTAACCAAACACGGACCAAACACGGACCAAACACAGACCAACACTGACCAAACACGGATCAAATACTGACCAAACACGGACCAAACACAGACCAAACACTGACCAAATACTGTCCAAATACTGACCAAATACTGACCAAACACAGACCAAACACTGACCAAATACTGACCAAACACGGACCAAATACTGACCAATCAAATACCAAGCACTGACCAAACATGGACCAAACACTGGCCATATACTGACCAAACACTGACCAAATACTGACCCAACACGGACCTAACACTGACCAGACACTGACCAAACACGGACCAAACATGGACCAAACATGGACCAAACTCTGACCAAACACTGACCAAACACGGACCAAATACTGCCCAAACACGGACCAAATACTGACCAAACACGAACCAAACATGAACCAAATACTGACCAAACACTGACCAAATACTGAACAAACACTGACCAAACACTGACTAAATACAGACCAAGTACTGACTAAATACAGACCAAACACTGATCTGAAACTGACGTGACACTGACCAAACACTGACCAAAAACTGACTCAATGCAGACCAAACACTGACCAAACACTGACCAAATACAGACCAAATACAGACCAAACACTGACCAAACACAGAGCAAACACTGACCAAACACTGAGCAAACACTGACCAAAACTGACTAAATACTGACCAAACACTGACCAAACACGGACCAAATACTGACCAAGCACTGACCAAACACGGACCAAACACTGCCCAAACACTGACCAAACACGGACCGAACACTGACCGAACACTGACCAAACACTGACCGAATACTGACCAAACACAGACCGAACACTGACCGAACACAGACCAAACACAGACCAAATACTGACCAAACACAGACCAAATACTGACCAAATTCTGACCAAACACTGACCGAACACTGACCGAACACTGACCGAACACTGACCAAAACTGACTAAATACTGACCAAACACGGACCAAACACTGACCGAACACTGACCAAACACTGACCGAATACTGACCAAACACAGACCAAACACTGACCGAACACTGCCCAAACACTGACCGAACACAGACCAAACACAGACCAAACACTGACCTGACACAGACCAAATACTGACCAAATACGGACCAAACACGGACCAAACACGGACCAAACACAGACCAAACACAGACCAAACACAGACCAAACACAGACCAAACACTGACCAAATACTGACCAAATACTGACCAAACACTGACCGAATACTGACCGAACACAGACCAAACACTGACCAAATACTGACCAAACACAGACCAAATACTGACCAAATACTGACCAAACACGGACCAAACACGGACAAAACACAGACCAAACACGGACCAAACACAGACCAAATACTGACCAAATACTGACCAAACACGGACCAAACACAGACCAAACACAGACCAAACACAGACCAAACACAGACCAAACACTGACCAAACACTGACCAAACACAGACCAAATACTGACCAAATACTGACCAAACACGGACCAAACACGAACCAAACACGAACCAAACAGTGACCAAACACCGACCAAACACTGACCAAACACGGACCAAAGATAGACCAAACACGGACGAAACACGGACCAAACACTGACCGAATACTGACCGAACACAGACCAAACACTGACCGAATACTAACCGAACACAGACCGAACACAGACCAAACACTGACCAAACACTGACCAAACACAGACCAAATACTGCCCACATACGGATCAAATACTGACCAAACACTGACCAAACACTGACCAAATACGGATCAAACACTGACCAAATACTGACCAAACACAGACAAAACACTGACCAGACACTGACCAAATACTGACCAGACACTGACCAGACACTGACCAAACACGGACCAAACATGGACCAAACACGGACCAAACTCTGACCAAACACTGACCAAACACGGACCAAATACTGACCAAACACTAACCAAACATGAACCAAATACTGACCAAACACTGACCAAATACTGAACAAACACTGACCAAACACTGACCAAATACTGAACAAACACTGACCAAACACTGACTAAATACAGACCAAGCACTGACTAAATACAGACCAAACACTGATCTGAAACTGACCTGACACTGACCTGACACTGACCAAATGCTGACCAAAAACTGACTCAATACAGACCAAACACTGACCAAATACAGACCAAACATTGACCAAATACAGAGCAAACACTGACCAAACACTGACCAAACACGGACCAAAACTGACGAAATACTGACCAAACACTGACCAACCATGGACCAAATACTGACCAAGCACTGACCAAACACTGCCCAAACACTGACCAAACACGGACCGAACACTGACCGAACACGGACCGAACACGGACCGAATACTGACCGAACACAGACCAAACACAGACCTAATACTGACCAAACACAGACCAAATACTGACCAAATACTGACCAAACACGGACCAAACACTGACCGAATGCTGACCAAACACAGACCAAACACTGACCGAACACAGACCAAACACAGAACAAACACAGACCAAATACAGACCAAACACAGACCAAATACTGACCAAACACTGACCAAACACTGACCAAATACTGACCAAATACTGACCAAATACTGACCAAACACGGACCAAACACGGACCAAACACTGACCGAATGCTGACCAAACACTGACCGAACACAGACCAAACACAGAACAAACACAGACCAAATACAGACCAAACACAGAACAAATACTGACCAAACACGGACCAAACACGGACCAAACACGGACCAAACACAGACCAAACACTGACCAAACACTGACCAAACGCGTACCAAATGCGGACCAGACACTGACCAGACACGGACCAAACACGGACCAAATACTAACCAAACATGGACCAAACACAGACCAAACACTGACACAAGACGGATCAAATACTGACCAAACACGGACCAAACACAGATCAAACACTGACCAAATACTGTCCAAATACTGACCAAATACTAACCAAACACGGACCAAACACGGACCAACACTGACCAAACACGGATCAAATACTGACCAAACACGGACCAAACACGGACCAAACACAGACCAAACACTGACCAAACACGGACCAAACACTGACCGAACACAGACCAAACACAGACCAAATACTGACCAAATACTGACCAAACACAGACCAAATACTGACCAAATACTGACCAAACACAGACCAAATACTGACCAAACACGGACCAAACACTGACCGAACACAGACCAAACACAGACCAAATACTGACCAAATACTGACCAAACACAGACCAAATACTGACCAAACACGGACCAAACACTGACCGAACACTGCCCAAACACTGCCCAAACACTGACCGAACACTGACCGAACACAGACCGAACACAGACCGAATACAGACCAAACACTGACCAAACACTGACCAAATACTGACCAAACACGGACCAAACACAGACCAAACACTGACCAAACACTGACCAAACACAGACCAAACACAGACCAAATACTGACCAAATACTGACCAAACACAGACCAAATACTGACCAAACACTGACCGAACACTGACCGAACACTGCCCAAACACTGCCCGAACACTGACCGAACACTGACCGAACACAGACCAAACACTGACCAAATACTGACCAAACACGGACCAAACACAGACCAAACACAGACCAAATACTGACCAAATACGGACCAAACACGGACCAAACACTGACCGAACACTGACCAAACACAGACCAAATACTGACCAAACACAGACCAAACACGGACCAAACACTGACCGAATACTGACCGAACACAGACCAAACACTGACTGAACACGGACCAAACACGGACCAAACACTGCCCAAACACTGACCGAACACTGACCGAACACTGACCAAACACTGACCAGACACTGACCAAATACTGACCAGACACTGACCAGACACTGACCAGACACGGACCAAACACGGACCAAACACTGACCAGACACGGACCAAACACGGACCAATCACTGACCAAACACTGACTAAACACTGACCAAACGCGGACCAAACACTGACCAGACACTGACCAGACACGGACCAAACACGGACCAAACACGGACCAAATACGAACCAAACACGGATCAAACACTGACCAAACACTGACCAAACGCGTACCAAACGCGGACCAGACACTGACCAGACACGGACCAAACACGGACCAAATACTAACCAAACATGGACCAAACACGGACCAAACACTGACCCAAGACGGATCAAATACTGACCAAACACGGACCAAACACAGATCAAACACTGTCCAAATACTGTCCAAATACTGACCAAATACTAACCAAACACGGACCAAACACGGACCAAACACAGACCAACACTGACCAAACACGGATCAAATACTGACCAAACACGGACCAAACACAGACCAAACACTGACCAAATACTGTCCAAATACTGACCAAATACTGACCAAACACAGACCAAACACTGACCAAATACTGACCAAACACGGACCAAATACTGACCAATCAAATACCAAGCACTGACCAAACATGGACCAAACACTGGCCATATACTGACCAAACACTGACCAAATACTGACCCAACACGGACCTAACACTGACCAGACACTGACCAAACACGGACCAAACATGGACCAAACATGGACCAAACTCTGACCAAACACTGACCAAACACGGACCAAATACTGCCCAAACACGGACCAAATACTGACCAAACACGAACCAAACATGAACCAAATACTGACCAAACACTGACCAAATACTGAACAAACACTGACCAAACACTGACTAAATACAGACCAAGTACTGACTAAATACAGACCAAACACTGATCTGAAACTGACGTGACACTGACCAAACACTGACCAAAAACTGACTCAATGCAGACCAAACACTGACCAAACACTGACCAAATACAGACCAAATACAGACCAAACACTGACCAAACACAGAGCAAACACTGACCAAACACTGAGCAAACACTGACCAAAACTGACTAAATACTGACCAAACACTGACCAAACACGGACCAAATACTGACCAAGCACTGACCAAACACGGACCAAACACTGCCCAAACACTGACCAAACACGGACCGAACACTGACCGAACACTGACCAAACACTGACCGAATACTGACCAAACACAGACCGAACACTGACCGAACACAGACCAAACACAGACCAAATACTGACCAAACACAGACCAAATACTGACCAAATTCTGACCAAACACTGACCGAACACTGACCGAACACTGACCGAACACTGACCAAAACTGACTAAATACTGACCAAACACGGACCAAACACTGACCGAACACTGACCAAACACTGACCGAATACTGACCAAACACAGACCAAACACTGACCGAACACTGCCCAAACACTGACCGAACACAGACCAAACACAGACCAAACACTGACCTGACACAGACCAAATACTGACCAAATACGGACCAAACACGGACCAAACACGGACCAAACACAGACCAAACACAGACCAAACACAGACCAAACACAGACCAAACACTGACCAAATACTGACCAAATACTGACCAAACACTGACCGAATACTGACCGAACACAGACCAAACACTGACCAAATACTGACCAAACACAGACCAAATACTGACCAAATACTGACCAAACACGGACCAAACACGGACAAAACACAGACCAAACACGGACCAAACACAGACCAAATACTGACCAAATACTGACCAAACACGGACCAAACACAGACCAAACACAGACCAAACACAGACCAAACACAGACCAAACACTGACCAAACACTGACCAAACACAGACCAAATACTGACCAAATACTGACCAAACACGGACCAAACACGAACCAAACACGAACCAAACAGTGACCAAACACCGACCAAACACTGACCAAACACGGACCAAAGATAGACCAAACACGGACGAAACACGGACCAAACACTGACCGAATACTGACCGAACACAGACCAAACACTGACCGAATACTAACCGAACACAGACCGAACACAGACCAAACACTGACCAAACACTGACCAAACACAGACCAAATACTGCCCACATACGGATCAAATACTGACCAAACACTGACCAAACACTGACCAAATACGGATCAAACACTGACCAAATACTGACCAAACACAGACAAAACACTGACCAGACACTGACCAAATACTGACCAGACACTGACCAGACACTGACCAAACACGGACCAAACATGGACCAAACACGGACCAAACTCTGACCAAACACTGACCAAACACGGACCAAATACTGACCAAACACTAACCAAACATGAACCAAATACTGACCAAACACTGACCAAATACTGAACAAACACTGACCAAACACTGACCAAATACTGAACAAACACTGACCAAACACTGACTAAATACAGACCAAGCACTGACTAAATACAGACCAAACACTGATCTGAAACTGACCTGACACTGACCTGACACTGACCAAATGCTGACCAAAAACTGACTCAATACAGACCAAACACTGACCAAATACAGACCAAACATTGACCAAATACAGAGCAAACACTGACCAAACACTGACCAAACACGGACCAAAACTGACGAAATACTGACCAAACACTGACCAACCATGGACCAAATACTGACCAAGCACTGACCAAACACTGCCCAAACACTGACCAAACACGGACCGAACACTGACCGAACACGGACCGAACACGGACCGAATACTGACCGAACACAGACCAAACACAGACCTAATACTGACCAAACACAGACCAAATACTGACCAAATACTGACCAAACACGGACCAAACACTGACCGAATGCTGACCAAACACAGACCAAACACTGACCGAACACAGACCAAACACAGAACAAACACAGACCAAATACAGACCAAACACAGACCAAATACTGACCAAACACTGACCAAACACTGACCAAATACTGACCAAATACTGACCAAATACTGACCAAACACGGACCAAACACGGACCAAACACTGACCGAATGCTGACCAAACACTGACCGAACACAGACCAAACACAGAACAAACACAGACCAAATACAGACCAAACACAGAACAAATACTGACCAAACACGGATCAAATACTGACCAAATACTGACCAAGCACGGACCAAACACGGACTAAACACGGACTAAACACTGACCAAACACGGAACAAACACGGAACAAACACTGACCAGACACGGACCAGACACGGGCCAGACACGGACCAGACACGGACCAGACACGGACCAAACACTGACCAAACACTGACCAAAGACTGACCAAACGCGGACCAAACACTGACCAAACACTGACCAGACACTGACCAGACACGGACCAAACACGGACCAAATACGAACCAAACACGGATCAAACACTGACCAAACACTGACCAAACGCGTACCAAACGCGGACCAGACACTGACCAGACACGGACCAAACATGGACCAAACACGGACCAAATACTAACCAAACACGGACCAAATACTAACCAAACATGGACCAAACACGGACCAAACACTGACCCAAGACGGAACAAATACTGACCAAACACAGATCAAACACTGACCAAATACTGTCCAAATACTGACCAAATACTAACCAAACACGGATCAAACACGGACCAAACACAGACCAACACTGACCAATCACGGATCAAATACTGACCAAACACGGACCAAACACAGACCAAACACTGACCAAATACTGTCCAAATACTGACCAAACACAGACCAAACACTGACCAAACACAGACCAAATACTGACCAAACACGGACCAAATACTGACCAATCAAATACCAAGCACTGACCAAACATGGACCAAACACTGGCCATATACTGACCAAATACTGACCAAACACTGACCAAATACTGACCCAACACGGACCTAACACTGACCAGACACTGACCAAACACGGACCAAACATGGACCAAACACGGACCAAACTCTGACCAAACACTGACCAAACACGGACCAAATACTGACCAAATACTGACCAAACACGGACCAAATACTGACCAAACATGAACCAAATACTGACCAAACACTGACCAAATACTGAACAAACACTGACCAAACACTGACTAAATACAGACCAAGTACTGACTAAATACAGACCAAACACTGATCTGAAACTGACCTGACACTGACCAAACACTGACCAAACGCTGACCAAAAACTGACTCAATGCAGACCAAACACTGACCAAATACAGACCAAATACAGACCAAACACTGACCAAACACAGCGCAAACACTGACCAAACACTGAGCAAATACGGACCAAAACTGACTAAATACTGACCAAACACGGACCAAACACGGACCAAATACTGACCAAGCACTGACCAAACACGGACCAAACACTGCCCAAACACTGACCAAACATGGACCGAACACTGACCGAACACGGACCGAACACTGACCGAACACTGACCAAATACTGACCAAACACAGACCAAACACAGACCAAATACTGACCAAACACGGACCAAACACTGACCGAACACTGACCGAACACTGACCAAACACTGACCAAACACTGACCAAACACGGACCAAACACGGACCAAACACGGACCAAACACGGACCGAACACTGACCGAACACTGACCAAACACTGACCGAATACTGACCAAACACAGACCAAACACTGACCGAACACAGACCAAACACAGACCAAATACAGACCAAATACTGACCAAACACAGACCAAATACTGACCAAACACGGACCGAACACTGACCGAACACTGACCGAACACAGACCGAACACAGACCGAACACTGACCAAACACAGACCAAATACTGACCAAATACTGACCAAACACGGACCAAACACGGACCAAACACGGACCAAACACGGACCAAACACAGACCAAACACTGACCAAACACTGACCAAACACAGACCAAACACAGACCAAATACTGACCAAATACTGACCAAACACGGACCAAACACCGACCAAACACAGACCAAACACTGACCAAACACTGACCAAACACAGACCAAACACAGACCAAATACTGACCAAATACTGACCAAACACGGACCAAACACGAACCAAACACGAACCAAACACTGACCGAATACTGACCGAATACTGACCGAACACAGACCAAACACTGACCAAACACAGACCAAATACTGACCAAACACGGACCAAACAAGGACCAAACACAGACCAAACACTGACCAAACACAGACCAAATACTGACCAAACACGAACCAAACACGAACCAAACACGAACCAAACACTGACCGAATACTGACCGAACACAGACCAAACACTGACCGAATACTAACTGAACACAGACCAAACACTGACCTAACACCGACCAAACACCGACCAAACACTGACCAAACACGGACCAAAGATAGACCAAACACGGACGAAACACGGACCAAACACTGACCGAATACTGACCAAACACAGACCAAACACTGACCGAACACAGACCAAACACTGACCAAACACTGACCAAACACTGACCAAATACTGACCACATACGGATCAAATACTGACCAAACACTGACCAAATACGGATCAAACACTGACCAAACACAGACAAAACACTGACCAGACACTGACCAAATACTGACCAGACACTGACCAGACACTGACCAAACACGGACCAAACATGGACCAAACACGGACCAAACTCTGACCAAACACTGACCAAACACGGACCAAATACTGACCAAACACTAACCAAACATGAACCAAATACTGACCAAACACTGACCAAACACTGACCAAACACTGACTAAATACAGACCAAGCACTGACTAAATACAGACCAAACACTGATCTGAAACTGACCTGACACTGACCAAACACTGACTCAATACAGACCAAACACTGACCAAATACAGACCAAACATTGACCAAATACAGAGCAAACACTGACCAAACACTGACCAAAACTGACTAAATACTGACCAAACACTGACCAAACGCAGACCAAATACTGACCAAGCACTGACCAAGCACTGACCAAACACTGCCCAAACACTGCCCAAACACTGACCGAACACGGACCGAACACTGACCGAATACTGACCAAACACAGGCCGAACACAGACCAAACACAGACCAAACACAGACCTAATACTGACCAAACACAGACCAAATACTGACCAAATACTGACCAAACACGGACCAAACACTGACCGAATGCTGACCAAACACAGACCAAACACAGACCAAACACTGACCGAACACAGACCAAACACAGACCAAATACAGACCAAACACAGACCAAATACAGACCAAACACAGACCAAATACTGACCAAACACAGACCAAATACTGACCAAATACTGACCAAACACGGACCAAACACGGACTAAACACGGACTAAACACTGACCAAACACGGAACAAACACTGACCAAACACTGACAGAATACTGACCAAACACAGACCAAACACAGACCAAACACAGACCAAACACAGACCAAATACAGACCAAACACAGACCAAATACTGACCAAACACAGACCAAATACTGACCAAACACGGACCAAACACGGACCAAACACGGACAAAACACTGACTAAACACTGACCAAACACGGAACAAACACTGACCGAACACTGACCAAACACTGACCGAATACTGACCAAACACAGACCAAACACAGAACAAACACAGACCAAATACAGACCAAGCACAGACCAAAAACTGACCAAAAACTGACCAAACACAGACCAAATACTGACCAAATACTGACCAAACACGGACCAAACACGGACCAAACACGGACCATACACGGACCGAATACTGACCGAATACTGACCGAACACAGACCAAACACTGACCGAATACTAACTGAACACAGACCAAACACTGACCAAATACTGACCTAACACCGACCAAACACTGACCAAACACGGACCAAAGATGGACCAAACATGGACGAAACACGTACCAAACACTGACCAAACATGAACCAAATACTGACCAAACACAGACCAAGCACTGACCAAACACGGAACAAACAAGGACGAAACACGGACCAAACACGGATCAACACGGACCAAACGCTGACCAAACACGGATCGAATACTGACCAAACACGGACCAAACACTGACCAAATACTGACCAAACACGGACCAAGTACTGACCAAACACTGACCAAATACTGACCAAACAGGGACCAAATACTGACCCAACGCGGACGAAACACTGACTAAACACGGACCAAACACAGACCAAACACGGACCAAGTACTGACCAAACACGGAGCAAGCACTGACCAAGCACTGAACAAACAAAGACCAAACACGGACCAAACACTGACTGAACACTGACCAAACACTGACCAAACACTGACCAAACACTGATCAAACACTGATCAAACACTGACCAAACACTGACCAAACACGGTTCAAACACTGACCAAACACTGACCAAACACAGACCAAACACTGACCAGACACTGACCAAATACTGACCAGACACGGACCAGACACGGACCAAACACGGACCAAATACTGACCAAACACAGACCAAACACGGATCAAACGCTGACCAAACGCTGACCACATACGGATCAAATACTGACCAAATACAGACCAAACACTGACCAAACACTGACCAAATACAGACCAAACACTGACTAAATACTGACCTAACACTGACCGAACACGGACCGAACACGGACCGAACACGCAACAAACACGCAATGAACACGGAACGAACACAGAACGAACACGGAACGAACACGGACCGAACACGGACCAAACACGGACCAAATACGGACCACACACCCACCAAACACTGACCAAACATTGACCAAACACGGACCAAATACAGACCAAACACTGACCAAACACTGACCAAACACTGACCAAACACGGACCAAGCACTGACCAAACAAGGACCAAACACTGGTCAAACACGGACCAAACATGGACCAAACACGGACCACATACGGATCAAATACTGACCAAACACAGACCAAACACGGACCAAATACAGACCAAACACTGACTAAATACTGACCTAACACGGACCAAACACAGACCAAACAATGACCAAATACTGACCAAACACGGGACAAACACGCACCGAACACAGACCGAACACGGACCAAACACTGACCAAACACTGACCAAACACTGACCAAATACCGACCAAACACTGACTAAATACTGACCTAACACGGAACAAACACGGACCGAACACGGACCGAACACGGAACAAACACGGAACAAACACGCGACGAACACGCGACGAACACGGGACGAACACGGACCAAACACGGACCACACACGGACCACACACCCACCAAACACTGACCAAACATTGACCAAACACGGACCAAATACAGACCAATCACTGACCAAACACTGACCAAACACGGACCAAACACGGTCCAATTACTGACCAAATACTGACCAAACACGGACCATATACGGACCAAATACGGACCAAACACGGACCAAATACTGACCAGACACGGACCAAACACGGACCAGACACTGACCAGACACGGACCAAACACGGTCTAAACACTGACCAAATACTAACCAAACACGGACCAAACACGGACCAAACACGGACCAAACACTGACCAAACGCGGACCAGACACGGACCAGACACGGACCAGACATGGACCAGACACTGACCAGACACGGACCAGACACTGACCAGACACGGACCAGACACGGACCAGACACTGACCAAACAGGGACCAGACACGGACCAGACACGGACCAAACGTGGACCAAACACTGACCAGACACGGACCAAACGCGGACAAAACGCGGACCACACACTGACCAGACACGGACCAGACACTGACCAAACACGGACCAAATGCGGATTAGACACTGACCAAATACTGACCAGACACTGACCAGACACTGACCAGACACTGACCAGACACTGACCAAACACGGACCAAACACTGACCAGACACGGACCAGACACGGACCAAACACTGACCAAACACTGACCAAACACTGACCAAACGCGGACCAAACACTGACCAAACACTGACCAGACACTGACCAGACACGGACCAAACACGGACCAAACACGGACCAAATACGAACCAAACACGGATCAAACACAGACCAAACACTGACCAAACGCGTACCAAATGCGGACCAGACACTGACCAGACACTGACCCAAGACGGATCAAATACTGACCAAACACGGACCAAACACAGATCAAACACTGACCAAATACTGTCCAAATACTGACCAAATACTAACCAAACACGGACCAAACACAGACCAACACTGACCAAACACGGATCAAATACTGACCAAACACGGACCAAACACAGACCAAACACAGACCAAACACTGACCAAAAACTGACCAAAAACTGACCAAACACGGACCAAATACTGACCGAACACTGACCAAACGCGGACCAAACGCGGACCAAACACTGACCAAACACTGACCAGACACTGACCAGACACGGACCAAACACGGACCAAATACGAACCAAACACGGACCAAACACAGACCAAACACTGACCAAACACTGACCAAACGCGTACCAAATGCGGACCAGACACTGACCAGACACGGACCAAACACGGACCAAATACTAACCAAACATGGACCAAACACAGACCAAACACTGACACAAGACGGATCAAATACTGACCAAACACGGACCAAACACAGATCAAACACTGACCAAATACTGTCCAAATACTGACCAAATACTAACCAAACACGGACCAAACACGGACCAACACTGACCAAACACGGATCAAATACTGACCAAACACGGACCAAACACGGACCAAACACAGACCAAACACTGACCAAACACGGACCAAACACTGACCGAACACAGACCAAACACAGACCAAATACTGACCAAATACTGACCAAACACAGACCAAATACTGACCAAATACTGACCAAACACAGACCAAATACTGACCAAACACGGACCAAACAAGGACCAAACACAGACCAAACACTGACCAAACACAGACCAAATACTGACCAAACACGAACCAAACACGAACCAAACACGAACCGAATACTGACCGAACACAGACCAAACACTGACCGAATACTAACTGAACACAGACCAAACACTGACCTAACACCGACCAAACACCGACCAAACACTGACCAAACACGGACCAAAGATAGACCAAACACGGACGAAACACGGACCAAACACTGACCGAATACTGACCAAACACAGACCAAACACTGACCGAACACAGACCAAACACTGACCAAACACTGACCAAACACTGACCAAATACTGACCACATACGGATCAAATACTGACCAAACACTGACCAAATACGGATCAAACACTGACCAAACACAGACAAAACACTGACCAGACACTGACCAAATACTGACCAGACACTGACCAGACACTGACCAAACACGGACCAAACATGGACCAAACACGGACCAAACTCTGACCAAACACTGACCAAACACGGACCAAATACTGACCAAACACTAACCAAACATGAACCAAATACTGACCAAACACTGACCAAATACTGAACAAACACTGACCAAACACTGACTAAATACAGATCAAGCACTGACTAAATACAGACCAAACACTGATCTGAAACTGACCTGACACTGACCAAACACTGACTCAATACAGACCAAACACTGACCAAATACAGACCAAACATTGACCAAATACAGAGCAAACACTGACCAAACACTGACCAAAACTGACTAAATACTGACCAAACACTGACCAAACGCAGACCAAATACTGACCAAGCACTGACCAAGCACTGACCAAACACTGCCCAAACACTGCCCAAACACTGACCGAACACGGACCGAACACTGACCGAATACTGACCAAACACAGGCCGAACACAGACCAAACACAGACCAAACACAGACCTAATACTGACCAAACACAGACCAAATACTGACCAAATACTGACCAAACACGGAACAAACACTGACCGAATGCTGACCAAACACAGACCAAACACTGACCGAACACAGACCAAACACAGACCAAATACAGACCAAACACAGACCAAATACAGACCAAACACAGACCAAATACTGACCAAACACAGACCAAATACTGACCAAATACTGACCAAACACGGACCAAACACGGACTAAACACGGACTAAACACTGACCAAACACGGAACAAACACTGACCAAACACTGACAGAATACTGACCAAACACAGACCAAACACAGACCAAACACAGACCAAACACAGACCAAATACAGACCAAACACAGACCAAATACTGACCAAACACAGACCAAATACTGACCAAACACGGACCAAACACGGACCAAACACGGACAAAACACTGACTAAACACTGACCAAACACGGAACAAACACTGACCGAACACTGACCAAACACTGACCGAATACTGACCAAACACAGACCAAACACAGAACAAACACAGACCAAATACAGACCAAGCACAGACCAAAAACTGACCAAAAACTGACCAAACACAGACCAAATACTGACCAAATACTGACCAAACACGGACCAAACACGGACCAAACACGGACCATACACGGACCGAATACTGACCGAATACTGACCGAACACAGACCAAACACTGACCGAATACTAACTGAACACAGACCAAACACTGACCAAATACTGACCTAACACCGACCAAACACTGACCAAACACGGACCAAAGATGGAACAAACAAGGACGAAACACGGACCAAACACGGATCAACACGGACCAAACGCTGACCAAACACGGATCGAATACTGACCAAACACGGACCAAACACTGACCAAATACTGACCAAACACGGACCAAGTACTGACCAAACACTGACCAAATACTGACCAAACAGGGACCAAATACTGACCCAACGCGGACGAAACACTGACTAAACACGGACCAAACACAGACCAAACACGGACCAAGTACTGACCAAACACGGAGCAAGCACTGACCAAGCACTGAACAAACAAAGACCAAACACGGACCAAACACTGACTGAACACTGACCAAACACTGACCAAACACTGACCAAACACTGATCAAACACTGATCAAACACTGACCAAACACTGACCAAACACGGATCAAACACTGACCAAACACTGACCAAACACAGACCAAACACTGACCAGACACTGACCAAATACTGACCAGACACAGACCAGACACGGACCAAACACGGACCAAATACTGACCAAACACAGACCAAACACGGATCAAACGCTGACCAAACGCTGACCACATACGGATCAAATACTGACCAAATACAGACCAAACACTGACCAAACACTGACCAAATACAGACCAAACACTGACTAAATACTGACCTAACACTGACCGAACACGGACCGAACACGCAACAAACACGCAATGAACACGGAACGAACACAGAACGAACACGGAACGAACACGGACCGAACACGGACCAAACACGGACCAAATACGGACCACACACCCACCAAACACTGACCAAACATTGACCAAACACGGACCAAATACAGACCAAACACTGACCAAACACTGACCAAACACTGACCAAACACGGACCAAGCACTGACCAAACAAGGACCAAACACTGGTCAAACACGGACCAAACATGGACCAAACACGGACCACATACGGATCAAATACTGACCAAACACAGACCAAACACGGACCAAATACAGACCAAACACTGACTAAATACTGACCTAACACGGACCAAACACAGACCAAACAATGACCAAATACTGACCAAACACGGGACAAACACGCACCGAACACAGACCGAACACGGACCAAACACTGACCAAACACTGACCAAACACTGACCAAATACCGACCAAACACTGACTAAATACTGACCTAACACGGAACAAACACGGACCGAACACGGACCGAACACGGAACAAACACGGAACAAACACGCGACGAACACGCGACGAACACGGGACGAACACGGACCAAACACGGACCACACACGGACCACACACCCACCAAACACTGACCAAACATTGACCAAACACGGACCAAATACAGACCAATCACTGACCAAACACTGACCAAACACGGACCAAACACGGTCCAATTACTGACCAAATACTGACCAAACACGGACCATATACGGACCAAATACGGACCAAACACGGACCAAATACTGACCAGACACGGACCAAACACGGACCAGACACTGACCAGACACGGACCAAACACGGTCTAAACACTGACCAAATACTAACCAAACACGGACCAAACACGGACCAAACACGGACCAAACACTGACCAAACGCGGACCAAACACTGACCAGACACGGACCAGACATGGACCAGACACTGACCAGACACGGACCAGACACTGACCAGACACGGACCAGACACGGACCAGACACTGACCAAACAGGGACCAGACACGGACCAGACACGGACCAAACGTGGACCAAACACTGACCAGACACGGACCAAACGCGGACAAAACGCGGACCACACACTGACCAGACACGGACCAGACACTGACCAAACACGGACCAAACGCGGATTAGACACTGACCAAATACTGACCAGACACTGACCAGACACTGACCAGACACTGACCAGACACTGACCAAACACGGACCAAACACTGACCAGACACGGACCAGACACGGACCAAACACTGACCAAACACTGACCAAACACTGACCAAACGCGGACCAAACACTGACCAAACACTGACCAGACACTGACCAGACACGGACCAAACACGGACCAAACACGGACCAAATACGAACCAAACACGGATCAAACACAGACCAAACACTGACCAAACGCGTACCAAATGCGGACCAGACACTGACCAGACACTGACCCAAGACGGATCAAATACTGACCAAACACGGACCAAACACAGATCAAACACTGACCAAATACTGTCCAAATACTGACCAAATACTAACCAAACACGGACCAAACACAGACCAACACTGACCAAACACGGATCAAATACTGACCAAACACGGACCAAACACAGACCAAACACAGACCAAACACTGACCAAAAACTGACCAAAAACTGACCAAACACGGACCAAACACTGACCAAACACTGACCAAACGCGGACCAAACGCGGACCAAACACTGACCAAACACTGACCAGACACTGACCAGACACGGACCAAACACGGACCAAACACGGACCAAACACAGACCAAACACTGACCAAACACTGACCAAACGCGTACCAAATGCGGACCAGACACTGACCAGACACGGACCAAACACGGACCAAATACTAACCAAACATGGACCAAACACAGACCAAACACTGACACAAGACGGATCAAATACTGACCAAACACGGACCAAACACAGATCAAACACTGACCAAATACTGTCCAAATACTGACCAAATACTAACCAAACACGGACCAAACACGGACCAACACTGACCAAACACGGATCAAATACTGACCAAACACGGACCAAACACGGACCAAACACAGACCAAACACTGACCAAACACGGACCAAACACTGACCGAACACAGACCAAACACAGACCAAATACTGACCAAATACTGACCAAACACAGACCAAATACTGACCAAATACTGACCAAACACAGACCAAATACTGACCAAACACGGACCAAACACTGACCGAACACAGACCAAACACAGACCAAATACTGACCAAATACTGACCAAACACAGACCAAATACTGACCAAACACGGACCAAACACTGACCGAACACTGCCCAAACACTGCCCAAACACTGACCGAACACTGACCGAACACAGACCGAACACAGACCGAATACAGACCAAACACTGACCAAACACTGACCAAATACTGACCAAATACTGACCAAACACGGACCAAACACAGACCAAACACTGACCAAACACTGACCAAACACAGACCAAATATTGACCAAACACTGACCGAACACTGACCGAACACTGCCCAAACACTGCCCGAACACTGACCGAACACTGACCGAACACTGACCGAACACAGACCAAACACTGACCAAATACTGACCAAACACGGACCAAACACAGACCAAACACAGACCAAATACTGACCAAATACGGACCAAACACGGACCAAACACTGACCGAACACTGACCAAACACAGACCAAATACTGACCAAACACAGACCAAACACGGACCAAACACTGACCGAATACTGACCGAACACAGACCAAACACTGACTGAACACGGACCAAACACGGACCAAACACTGCCCAAACACTGACCGAACACTGACCGAACACTGACCAAACACTGACCAAACACTGACCAAACACGGACCAAACACGGACCAAACACGGACCAAACACTGACCAAACACTGACCAAACACGGACCAAACACGGACCAAATACTGACCAAACACTGCCCAAACACTGCCCAAACACTGACCAAATACTGACCAAATACTGAACAAACACGGACCAAACACAGACCAAACACAGACCAAATACTGACCAAACACGGACCAAACACTGACCGAATACTGACCGAACACAGACCAAACACTGACCAAACACAGACCAAATACTGACCAAACACAGACCAAATACTGACCAAACACAGACCAAATACTGACCAAACACGGACCAAACACAGACCAAACACTGACCAAACACAGACCAAATACTGACCAAATACTGACCAAACACGGACCAAACACGAACCAAACACGAACCAAACAGGAACCAAACACAGATCGAATACTGACCGAACACAGACCAAACACTGATCGAATACTAACTGAACACAGACTAAACACTGACCAAACACTGACCAAACACTGACCAAATACTGACCACATACGGATCAAATACTGACCAAACACTGACCGAACACAGACCAAACACTGACCAAACACTGACCAAACACTGACCAAATACTGACCACATACGGATCAAATACTGACCAAACACTGACCAAATACGGATCAAACACTGACCAAACACAGACAAAACACTGACCAGACACTGACCAAATACTGACCAGACACTGACCAGACACTGACCAGACACAGACCAAATACTAACCAAACACGGACCAAACACGGACCAACACTGACCAAACACGGATCAAATACTGACCAAACACGGACCAAACACGGACCAAACACAGACCAAACACTGACCAAACACGGACCAAACACTGACCGAACACAGACCAAACACAGACCAAATACTGACCAAATACTGACCAAACACAGACCAAATACTGACCAAATACTGACCAAACACAGACCAAATACTGACCAAACACGGACCAAACACTGACCGAACACAGACCAAACACAGACCAAATACTGACCAAATACTGACCAAACACAGACCAAATACTGACCAAACACGGACCAAACACTGACCGAACACTGCCCAAACACTGCCCAAACACTGACCGAACACTGACCGAACACAGACCGAACACAGACCGAATACAGACCAAACACTGACCAAACACTGACCAAATACTGACCAAATACTGACCAAACACGGACCAAACACAGACCAAACACTGACCAAACACTGACCAAACACAGACCAAATATTGACCAAACACTGACCGAACACTGACCGAACACTGCCCAAACACTGCCCGAACACTGACCGAACACTGACCGAATACAGACCAAACACTGACCAAACACTGACCAAATACTGACCAAATACTGACCAAACACGGACCAAACACAGACCAAACACTGACCAAACACTGACCAAACACAGACCAAATATTGACCAAACACTGACCGAACACTGACCGAACACTGCCCAAACACTGCCCGAACACTGACCGAACACTGACCGAACACTGACCGAACACAGACCAAACACTGACCAAATACTGACCAAACACGGACCAAACACAGACCAAACACAGACCAAATACTGACCAAATACGGACCAAACACGGACCAAACACTGACCGAACACTGACCAAACACAGACCAAATACTGACCAAACACAGACCAAACACGGACCAAACACTGACCGAATACTGACCGAACACAGACCAAACACTGACTGAACACGGACCAAACACGGACCAAACACTGCCCAAACACTGACCGAACACTGACCGAACACTGACCAAACACTGACCAAACACTGACCAAACACGGACCAAACACGGACCAAACACGGACCAAACACTGACCAAACACTGACCAAACACGGACCAAACACGGACCAAATACTGACCAAACACTGCCCAAACACTGCCCAAACACTGACCAAATACTGACCAAATACTGAACAAACACGGACCAAACACAGACCAAACACAGACCAAATACTGACCAAACACGGACCAAACACTGACCGAATACTGACCGAACACAGACCAAACACTGACCAAACACAGACCAAATACTGACCAAACACAGACCAAATACTGACCAAACACAGACCAAATACTGACCAAACACGGACCAAACACAGACCAAACACTGACCAAACACAGACCAAATACTGACCAAATACTGACCAAACACGGACCAAACACGAACCAAACACGAACCAAACAGGAACCAAACACAGATCGAATACTGACCGAACACAGACCAAACACTGATCGAATACTAACTGAACACAGACTAAACACTGACCAAATACTGACCTAACACCGACCAAACACCGACCAAACACTGACCAAACACGGACCAAAGATAGACCAAACACGGACGAAACACGGACCAAACACTGACCGAATACTGACCGAACACAGACCAAACACTGACCGAATACTAACCGAACACAGACCAAACACTGACCAAACACTGACCACACACAGACCAAATACTGACCACATACGGATCAAATACTGACCAAACACTGACCAAACACTGACCAAACACTGACCAAATACGGATCAAACACTGACCAAACACAGACAAAACACTGACCAGACACTGACCAAATACTGACCAGACACTGACCAGACACTGACCAAACACGGACCAAACATGGACCAAACACGGACCAAACTCTGACCAAACACTGACCAAACACGGACCAAATACTGACCAAACACTAACCAAACATGAACCAAATACTGACCAAACACTGACCAAATACTGAACAAACACTGACCAAACACTGACTAAATACAGACCAAGCACTGACTAAATACAGACCAAACACTGAACTGAAACTGACCTGACACTGACCAAACACTGACTCAATACAGACCAAACACTGACCAAATACAGACCAAACATTGACCAAATACAGAGCAAACACTGACCAAACACGGACCAAAACTGACTAAATACTGACCAAACACTGACCAAACACGGACTAAATACTGACCAAGCACTGCCCAAACACTGACCAAACACGGACCGAACACTGACCGAACACGGACCGAACACTGACCGAATACTGACCGAACACAGACCAAACACAGACCAAACACAGACCTAATACTGACCAAACACAGACCAAATACTGACCAAATACTGACCAAACACGGACCAAACACTGACCGAACACTGACCAAACACTGACCGAATGCTGACCAAACACAGACCAAACACTGACCGAACACAGACCAAACACAGACCAAATACAGACCAAACACAGACCAAATACTGACCAAACACAGACCAAATACTGACCAAATACTGACCAAATACTGACCAAATACTGACCAAATACTGACCAAACACGGACCAAACACGGACTAAACACAGACTAAACACTGACCAAACACGGAACAAACACTGACCAAACACTGACCGAATACTGACCAAACACAGACCAAACACAGACCAAACACAGAACAAACACAGACCAAATACAGACCAAACACAGACCAAATACTGACCAAACACAGACCAAATACTGACCAAATACTGACCAAACACGGACCAAACACGGACCAAACATGGACCAAACACGGACCAAACATGGACCAAACACGGACCAAACACGGACAAAACACTGACTAAACACTGACCAAACACGGAACAAACACTGACTGAACACTGACCAAACACTGACCGAATACTGACCAAACACAGACCAAACACAGACCAAACACAGAACAAACACAGACCAAATACAGACCAAGCACAGACCAAACACGGACCAAACACGGACAAAACACTGACTAAACACTGACCAAACACGGAACAAACACTGACCGAACACTGACCAAACACTGACCAAACACTGACCGAATACTGACCAAATACTGACCAAACACGGACCAAACACGGACCAAACATGGACCAAACACGGACCAAACACGGACCAAACACAGACCAAACACAGACCAAATACTGACCAAATACGGACCAAACACGGACCAAACACTGACCGAATACTGACCGAACACTGACCAAACACAGACCAAATACTGACCAAACACAGACCAAACACGGACCAAACACTGACCGAATACTGACCGAACACAGACCAAACACTGACTGAACACGGACCAAACACTGCCCAAACACTGACCGAACACTGACCGAACACTGACCAAACACTGACCAAACACGGACCAAACACGGACCAAACACTGACCAAACACTGCCCAAACACTGCCCAAACACTGACCGAACACAGACCGAATACAGACCAAACACTGACCAAACACTGACCAAATACTGACCAAATACTGAACAAACACGGACCAAACACAGACCAAACACTGACCAAACACAGACCAAACACAGACCAAATACTGACCAAATACTGACCAAACACGGACCGAACACTGACCGAATACTGACCGAACACAGACCAAACACTGACCAAACACAGACCAAATACTGACCAAACACAGACCAAATACTGACCAAACACGGACCAAACACAGACCAAACACTGACCAAACACAGACCAAATACTGACCAAATACTGACCAAACACGGACCAAACACGAACCAAACACGAACCAAACAGGAACCAAACACAGATCGAATACTGACCGAACACAGACCAAACACTGATCGAATACTAACTGAACACAGACTAAACACTGACCAAATACTGACCTAACACCGACCAAACACCGACCAAACACTGACCAAACACGGACCAAAGATAGACCAAACACGGACGAAACACGGACCAAACACTGACCGAATACTGACCGAACACAGACCAAACACTGACCGAATACTAACCGAACACAGACCAAACACTGACCAAACACTGACCACACACAGACCAAATACTGACCACATACGGATCAAATACTGACCAAACACTGACCAAACACTGACCAAACACTGACCAAACACTGACCAAATACGGATCAAACACTGACCAAACACAGACAAAACACTGACCAGACACTGACCAAATACTGACCAGACACTGACCAGACACTGACCAAACACGGACCAAACATGGACCAAACACGGACCAAACTCTGACCAAACACTGACCAAACACGGACCAAATACTGACCAAACACTAACCAAACATGAACCAAATACTGACCAAACACTGACCAAATACTGAACAAACACTGACCAAACACTGACTAAATACAGACCAAGCACTGACTAAATACAGACCAAACACTGAACTGAAACTGACCTGACACTGACCAAACACTGACTCAATACAGACCAAACACTGACCAAATACAGACCAAACATTGACCAAATACAGAGCAAACACTGACCAAACACGGACCAAAACTGACTAAATACTGACCAAACACTGACCAAACACGGACTAAATACTGACCAAGCACTGCCCAAACACTGACCAAACACGGACCGAACACTGACCGAACACGGACCGAACACTGACCGAATACTGACCAAACACAGGCCAAACACTGACCGAACACAGACCAAACACAGACCAAACACAGACCTAATACTGACCAAACACAGACCAAATACTGACCAAATACTGACCAAACACGGACCAAACACTGACCGAACACTGACCAAACACTGACCGAATGCTGACCAAACACAGACCAAACACTGACCGAACACAGACCAAACACAGACCAAATACAGACCAAACACAGACCAAATACTGACCAAACACAGACCAAATACTGACCAAATACTGACCAAATACTGACCAAATACTGACCAAACACGGACCAAACACGGACTAAACACAGACTAAACACTGACCAAACACGGAACAAACACTGACCAAACACTGACCGAATACTGACCAAACACAGACCAAACACAGACCAAACACAGAACAAACACAGACCAAATACAGACCAAACACAGACCAAATACTGACCAAACACAGACCAAATACTGACCAAATACTGACCAAACACGGACCAAACACGGACCAAACACGGACCAAACACGGACTAAACACTGACTAAACACTGACTAAACACTGACCAAACACGGAACAAACACTGACCGAACACTGACCGAACACTGACCAAACACTGACCAAACACTGACCAAACACTGACCAAACACAGACCAAACACAGACCAAACACAGACCAAACACAGACCAAATACAGACCAAGCACGGACCAAACACGGACCAAACACGGACAAAACACTGACTAAACACTGACCAAACACGGAACAAACACTGACCGAACACTGACCAAACACTGACCGAATACTGACCAAACACAGACCAAACACAGACCAAACACAGAACAAACACAGACCAAATACAGACCAAGCACAGACCAAAAACTGACCAAAAACTGACCAAACACAGACCAAACACAGACCAAATACTGACCAAATACTGACCAAACACGGACCAAACACGGACCAAACACTGACCGAACCCAGACCAAACACTGACCGAATACTAACTGAACACAGACCAAACACTGACCAAATACTGACCTAACACCGACCAAACACTGACCAAACACGGACCAAAGATGGACCAAACATGGACGAAACACGGACCAAACACTGACCAAACATGAACCAAATACTGACCAAACACAGCCCAAGCACTGACCAAACACGGAACAAACAAGGACGAAACACGGACCAAACACGGATCAACACGGACCAAACGCTGACCAAACACGGATCGAATACTGACCAAACACGGACCAAACACTGACCAAATACTGACCAAACATGGACCAAGTACTGACCAAACACTGACCAAATACTGACCAAACAGGGACCAAATACTGACCCAACGCGGACAAAACACTGACTAAACACGGACCAAACACGGACCAAGTACTGACCAAACACGGAGCAAGCACTGACCAAGCACTGAACAAACAAAGACCAAACACGGACCAAACACTGACTGAACACTGACCAAACACTGACCAAACACTGATCAAACACTGACCAAACACTGACCAAACACGGACCAAACACGGATCAAACACTGACCAAACACTGACCAAACACTGACCAGACACGGACCAAATACTGACCAAACACGGATCAAACGCTGACCAAACGCTGACCACATACGGATCAAATACTGACCAAATACAGACCAAACACTGACCAAATACAGACCAAACACTGACTAAATACTGACCTAACACTGACCAAACACGGAACGAACACGGACCGAACACGCAACAAACACGCAACAAACATGCAACGAACACGCAACGAACACGCAACGAACACGCAACGAACACGGAACGAACACGGACCGAACACGGACCAAACACGGACCAAATACGGACCACACACCCACCAAACACTGACCAAACATAGACCAAACACGGACCAAATACAGACCAAATACAGACCAAACACTGACCAAACACTGACCAAACACTGACCAAACACGGACCAAGCACTGACCAAACAAGGACCAAACACTGGTCAAACACGGACCACATACGGATCAAATACTGACCAAACACAGACCAAACACGGACCAAATACAGACCAAACACTGACTAAATACTGACCTAACACGGACCAAACACAGACCAAACAATGACCAAATACTGACCAAACACGGGACAAACACGCACCGAACACGGACCAACCACGGACCAACCACGGACCAACCACGGACCAAACACTGACCAAACACTGACCAAACACTGACCAAATACAGACCAAACACTGACTAAATACTGACCTAACACTGACCAAACACGGAACAAACACGGACCGAACACGCAACAAACACGGACCGAACACGGACCGAACACGGAACAAACACGGAACAAACACGGGACAAACACGCGACGAACACGGGACGAACACGGGACGAACACGGGACGAACACGGACCGAACACGGACCGAACACGGACCGAACACTGACCGAACACAGACCGAACACAGACCGAACACAGACCGAACACTGACCTAATACTGACCAAATACTGGCCAAACACAGACCAAACACTGACCAAACACTTTCTAAATACAGACCAAATACTGACCAAATACAGACCAAGCACTGACCAAACATGGACCAAATACTGACCAAGCACTGACCAAACACGGAGCAAACAATGACCAAAAACGGACCAAACACTGACCAAACACTGATCAAACACTGATCAAACACAGACCAAACACTGACCAAACACGGACAAAACACTGACCAAACACTGACCAAACACGGACCAAACGTGGAACATACACTGACCAAACGCTGACCAAATGCTGACCAAATGCTGACCAAACGCTGACCAAACACTGACCAAACACTGACCAAACACTGACCACACACGGACCACACACGGACCACACACACACCAAACACTGACCAAACATTGACCAAACACGGACCAAATACAGACCAAATACAGACCAAACACTGACCAAACACGGACCAATTACTGACCAAATACTGACCAAACACGGACCAAATACTGACCAGACACTGACCAAACACGGACCAAACGCGGACCAGACACTGACCAGACACGGACCAAACACGGTCTAAACACTGACCAAATACTAACCAAACACGGACCAAACACGGACCAAACACTGACCAAACGTGGACCAAACACTGACCAGACACGGACCAGACACGGACCAGACACGGACCAGACACGGACCAGACACTGACCAGACACGGACCAGACACGGACCAAACGTGGACCAAACGCGGACCAAACACTGACCAGACACTGACCAGACACGGACCAAACGCGGACCAAACGCGGACCACACACTGACCAGACACGGACCAGACACTGACCAAACACTGACCAAACACGGACCAAACGCGGATTAAACACTGACCAGACACTGACCAAATACTGACCAGACACTGACCAGACACTGACCAGACACTGATCAAACACTGACCAGACACGGACCAGACACGGACCAAACACGGACCAATCACTGACCAAACACTGACCAAACGCGGACCAAACACTGACCAAACACTGACCAGACACTGACCAAATACTGACCAAACACTGAACAAATACTGACCAAACACGGACCAAACACTGACCAAATACAGACCAAATACAGACCTAATTCAGACCAAACACTGACCAAACACTGACCAAACACGGACCAAGTACTGACCAAACACTGACCAAATACTGACCAACCACGGACCAAATACTGACCCAACACGGACGAAACACTGACCAAACACAGACCAAACACGGACCAAGTACTGACCAAACACGGACCAAGTACTGACCAAGCACTGAACAAAGACCAAACACGGACCAAACACTGACCGAACACTGACCAAACACGGAACAAATGCGGACCAAACACGGACCAAACGCTGACCACATACGGATCAAACACTGACCAAACACTAACCAAATACGGATCAAACACTGACCAAATACTGACCAAACACTGACCAAACACAGACAAAACACTGACCAGACACTGACCAAATACTGACCAAATACTGACCAGACACTGACCAGACACTGACCAGACACGGACCAGACACGGACCAAACACTGACCAAACACGGACCAAATACTGACCAAATACTGATCAAACATGGACCAAACACGGACCAAACACTGACCAAATACAGACCAAACATGGACCAAATACTGACCAAACACGAACCAAATACTGACCAAATACTGACCAAACACTGACCAAACACTGACCAAACACGAACCAAATACTGACCAAACACTGACCAAATACTGACCGAACACGGACCGAACACTGACCGAACACTGACCGAACACTGACCGAACACTGACCGAACACTGACCGAACACTGACTGAATACTGACCAAATACTGGCCAAACACAGACCAAACACTGACCAAACACTTTCTAAATACAGACCAAACACTGACCAAATACAGACCAAGCACTGACCAAACATGGACCAAATACTGACCAAGCACTGACCAAACACGGAGCAAACAATGACCAAAAACGGACCAAACACTGACCAAACACTGATCAAACACTGACCAGACACGGACCAAATACTGACCAAACACGGATCAAACGCTGACCAAACGCTGACCACATACGGATCAAATACTGACCAAATACAGACCAAACACTGACCAAATACAGACCAAACACTGACTAAATACTGACCTAACACTGACCAAACACGGAACGAACACGGACCGAACACGCAACAAACACGCAACGAACACGCAACGAACACGCAACGAACACGGAACGAACACGGAACGAACACGGACCGAACACGGACCAAACACGGACCAAACACGGACCACACACCCACCAAACACTGACCAAACACGGACCAAACACGGACCAAATACAGACCAAACACTGACTAAATACTGACCTAACACGGACCAAACACAGACCAAACAATGACCAAATACTGACCTAATTCAGACCAAACACTGACCAAACACGGACCAAATACAGACCAAACACTGACTAAATACTGACCTAACACGGACCAAACACAGACCAAACAATGACCAAATACTGACCAAACACGAGACAAACACGCACCGAACACGGACCAAACACGGACCAAACACTGACCAAACACTGACCAAACACTGACCAAACACTGACCAAATACAGACCAAACACTGACTAAATACTGACCTAACACTGACCAAACACGGAACAAACACGGAACAAACACGGAACAAACACGGACCGAACACGCAACAAACACGGACCGAACACGGACCGAACACGGAACAAACACGGAACAAACACGGAACAAACACGGAACAAACACGGGACAAACACGGGACGAACACGGGACGAACACGGGACGAACACGGGACGAACACGGACCGAACACGGACCGAACACTGACCGAACACAGACCGAACACAGACCGAACACAGACCGAACACTGACCTAATACTGACCAAATACTGGCCAAACACAGACCAAACACTGACCAAACACTTTCTAAATACAGACCAAATACTGACCAAATACAGACCAAGCACTGACCAAACATGGACCAAATACTGACCAAGCACTGACCAAACACGGAGCAAACAATGACCAAAAACGGACCAAACACTGACCAAACACTGATCAAACACTGATCAAACACAGACCAAACACTGACCAAACACGGACAAAACACTGACCAAACACTGACCAAACACGGACCAAACGTGGAACATACACTGACCAAACGCTGACCAAATGCTGACCAAACGCTGACCAAACGCTGACCAAACACTGACCACACACGGACCACACACGGACCACACACCCACCAAACACTGACCAAACATTGACCAAACACGGACCAAATACAGACCAAATACAGACCAAACACTGACCAAACACGGACCAATTACTGACCAATTACTGACCAAACACGGACCATATACGGACCAAACACGGACCAAACACGGACCAAATACTGACCAGACACTGACCAAACACGGACCAAACGCGGACCAGACACTGACCAGACACGGACCAAACACGGTCTAAACACTGACCAAATACTAACCAAACACGGACCAAACACGGACCAAACACTGACCAAACGTGGACCAAACACTGACCAGACACGGACCAGACACGGACCAGACACGGACCAGACACTGACCAAACAGGGACCAGACACGGACCAGACACGGACCAAACGTGGACCAAACGCGGACCAAACACTGACCAGACACTGACCAGACACGGACCAAACGCGGACCAAACGCGGACCACACACTGACCAGACACTGACCAGACACGGACCAAACACGGACCAAATACGAACCAAACACGGATCAAACACAGACCAAACACTGACCAAACGCGTACCAAATGCGGACCAGACACTGACCAGACACGGACCAAACACGGACCAAACACGGACCAAATACTAACCAAACATGGACCAAACACAGACCAAACACTGACCCAAGACGGATCAAATACTGACCAAACACGGACCAAACACAGATCAAACACTGACCAAATACTGTCCAAATACTGACCAAATACTAACCAAACATGGACCAAACACGGACCAAACACGGACCAAACACGGACCAAACACAGACCAACACTGACCAAACACGGATCAAATACTGACCAAACACGGACCAAACACAGACCAAACACTGACCAAATACTGTCCAAATACTGTCCAAATACTGACCAAACACAGACCGAACACTGACCAAACACTGACCAAATACTGACCAGACACTGACCAGACACTGACCAATCACTGACCAAACACTGACCAAACACTGACCAATCACTGACCAAACACTGACCAAACACTGACCAAACGCGGACCAAACACTGACCAAACACTGACCAGACACTGACCAGACACGGACCAAACACGGATCAAACACAGACCAAACGCGTACCAAATGCGGACCAGACACTGACCAGACACGGACCAAACACGGACCAAACACGGACCAAATACTAACCAAACATGGACCAAACACAGACCAAACACTGACCCAAGACGGATCAAATACTGACCAAACACGGACCAAACACAGATCAAACACTGACCAAATACTGTCCAAATACTGACCAAATACTAACCAAACACGGACCAAATACGGACCAAACACGGACCAAACACAGACCAACACTGACCAAACACGGATCAAATACTGACCAAACACGGACCAAACACAGACCAAACACTGACCAAACACTGACCAAACACTGTCCAAATACTGACCAAACACAGACCGAACACTGACCAAACACAGACCAAATACTGACCAAACACGGACCAAACACTGACCAAACACTGATCAAACACTGATCAAACACAGACCAAACACTGACCAAACACGGACAAAACACTGACCAAACACTGACCAAACACTGACCAAACGCGGACCAAACGCGGACCAAACGCTGACCAAATGCTGACCAAATGCTGACCAAACGCTGACCAAATACGGACCAAACACTGACCAAACACTGACCAAACACTGACCAAACACTGACCAAATACGGACCAAACACGGACCAAACACGGACCAAACACTGACCAAACACTGACCAAATACTGACCAAACACTGAACAAATACTGACCAAACACGGACCAAACACTGACCAAATACAGACCAAATACAGACCTAATTCAGACCAAACACTGACCAAACACTGACCAAACACGGACCAAGTACTGACCAAACACTGACCAAATACTGACCAACCACGGACCAAATACTGACCCAACACGGACGAAACACTGACCAAACACAGACCAAACACGGACCAAGTACTGACCAAACACGGACCAAGTACTGACCAAGCACTGAACAAAGACCAAACACGGACCAAACACTGACCGAACACTGACCAAACACGGAACAAATGCGGACCAAACACGGACCAAACGCTGACCACATACGGATCAAACACTGACCAAACACTAACCAAATACGGATCAAACACTGACCAAATACTGACCAAACACTGACCAAACACAGACAAAACACTGACCAGACACTGACCAAATACTGACCAAATACTGACCAGACACTGACCAGACACTGACCAGACACGGACCAGACACGGACCAAACACTGACCAAACACGGACCAAATACTGACCAAATACTGACCAAACACAGACCAAACACGGACCAAACACGGACCAAACACTGACCAAATACAGACCAAACATGGACCAAACACTGACCAAACACGAACCAAATACTGACCAAATACTGACCAAACACTGACCAAACACTGACCAAACACGAACCAAATACTGACCAAACACTGACCAAATACTGACCGAACACGGACCGAACACTGACCGAACACTGACCGAACACTGACCGAACACTGACCGAATACTGACCAAATACTGGCCAAACACAGACCAAACACTGACCAAACACTTTCTAAATACAGACCAAACACTGACCAAATACAGACCAAGCACTGACCAAACATGGACCAAATACTGACCAAGCACTGACCAAACACGGAGCAAACTATGACCAAAAACGGACCAAACACTGACCAAACACTGATCAAACACTGATCAAACACAGACCAAACACTGACCAAACACGGACCAAACACTGACCAAACACGGACCAAACGCGGACCAAACACTGACCAAACGCTGACCAAATGCTGACCAAACGCTGACCAAACACTGACCAAACACTGACCAAACACGGACCAAACACGGACCAAACACTGACCAAATACTGACCAAACACTGAACAAATACTGACCAAACACGGACCAAACACGGACCAAACACTGACCAAATACAGACCAAATACTGACCAAACACGGACCAAACACGGACCAAACACGGACCAAACATGGACCAAACACGGACCAAACACTGACCAAATACAGACCAAACACTGACCAAACACTGACCAAACACGAACCAAATACTGACCAAACACTGACTAAATACTGACCGAACACGGACCGAACACGGACCGAACACGGACCGAACACTGACCGAACACTGACCGAACACTGACCGAACACGGACCGAACACGGACCGAACACTGACCGAACACTGACCGAACACTGACCGAACACTGACCGAACACTGACCAAATACTGGCCAAACACAGACCAAACACTGACCAAACACTTTCTAAATACAGACCAAACACTGACCAAATACAGACCAAGCACTGACCAAACATGGACCAAATACTGACCAAGCACTGACCAAACACGGAGCAAACAATGACCAAAAACGGACCAAACACTGACCAAACACTGATCAAACACAGACCAAACACTGACCAAACACTGACCAAACACGGACCAAACGCGGTCTAAACGCTGACCAAACGCTGACCAAATGCTGACCAAATGCTGACCAAATGCTGACCAAACGCTGACCAAATACGGACCAAACACTGACCAAACACTGACCAAACACTGACCAAACGCTGACCAAATACGGACCAAACACTGACCAAACACGGACCAAACACTGACCAAATACTGACCAAACCCTGAACAAATACTGACCAAACACGGACCAAACACGGACCAAACACGGACCAAACACTGACCAAATACAGACCAAATACAGACCTAATTCAGACCAAACACTGACCAAACACTGACCAAACACGGACCAAGTACTGACCAAACACTGACCAAATACTGACCAACCACGGACCAAATACTGACCCAACACGGACGAAACACTGACCAAACACAGACCAAACACGGACCAAGTACTGACCAAACACGGACCAAGTACTGACCAAGCACTGAACAAACAAAGACCAAACACGGACCAAACACTGACCGAACACTGACCAAACACGGAACAAACGCGGACCAAACACGGACCAAACGCTGACCACATACGGATCAAACACTGACCAAACACTGACCAAACACTGACCAAATACGGATCAAACACTGACCAAATACTGACCAAACACTGACCAAACACAGACAAAACACAGACAAAACACTGACCAGACACTGACCAAATACTGACCAGACACTGACCAGACACTGACCAGACACGGACCAAACACTGACCAAATACTGACCAAATACTGACCAAACACGGACCAAACACGGACCAAACACGGACCAAACACGGACCAAACACTGACCAAATACAGACCAAACACTGACCAAATACAGACCAAACACTGACCAAATACAGACCAAGCACTGACCAAACATGGACCAAATACTGACCAAGCACTGACCAAACACGGAGCAAACAATGACCAAAAACGGACCAAACACTGACCAAACACTGACCAAACACTGATCAAACACTGATCAAACACAGACCAAACACTGACCAAACACGGACAAAACACTGACCAAACACTGACCAAACACGGACCAAACGCGGACCAAACACTGACCAAACGCTGACCAAACGCTGACCAAATGCTGACCAAATGCTGACCAAACGCTGACCAAACACTGACCAAACACGGACCAAACACTGACCAAATACTGACCAAACACTGAACAAATACTGACCAAACACGGACCAAACACGGACCAAACACTGACCAAACACTGACCAAATACAGACCAAATACAGACCTAATTCAGACCAAACACTGACCAAACACTGACCAAACACGGACCAAACACGGACCAAACACGGACCAAATACGGACCAAATACAGACCAAATACAGACCAAACACGGACCAAACAGGGACCAAATACGGACCAAACATTGACCAAACATTGACCAAACACTGACCAAATACGGATCAAACACTGACCAAATACTGACCAAACACTGACCAAACACAGACAAAACACAGACAAAACACTGACCAGACACTGACCAAATACTGACCAGACACTGACCAGACACTGACCAGACACGGACCAAACACTGACCAAATACTGACCAAATACTGACCAAACACGGACCAAACACGGACCAAACACGGACCAAACACTGACCAAATACAGACCAAACACTGACCAAATACAGACCAAACACTGACCAAATACAGACCAAGCACTGACCAAACATGGACCAAATACTGACCAAGCACTGACCAAACACGGAGCAAACAATGACCAAAAACGGACCAAACACTGACCAAACACTGACCAAACACTGATCAAACACTGATCAAACACAGACCAAACACTGACCAAACACGGACAAAACACTGACCAAACACTGACCAAACACGGACCAAACACGGACCAAACGCGGACCAAACACTGACCAAACGCTGACCAAACGCTGACCAAATGCTGACCAAATGCTGACCAAACGCTGACCAAACACTGACCAAACACGGACCAAACACTGACCAAATACTGACCAAACACTGAACAAATACTGACCAAACACGGACCAAACACGGACCAAACACTGACCAAACACTGACCAAATACAGACCAAATACAGACCTAATTCAGACCAAACACTGACCAAACACTGACCAAACACGGACCAAACACGGACCAAATACGGACCAAATACAGACCAAATACAGACCAAACACGGACCAAACAGGGACCAAATACGGACCAAACATTGACCAAACATTGACCAAACACTGACCAAATACTGACCAAACTCAGTCCAAACACGGACTAAATACAGACCAAATACTGACCAACAGAAGCAACCATCCCAACACCCACAAACAGAGCTGCATCAGAACATTATTCCAATGAGCCACCACCCACTGCAGCACAGAGGGACTGCGCAGAGCAGAGGAAAATCACCCATACTGTATTATCGAAAATGAACACAGCCCGCCGATTTCTTAGCAACAAACTCCAACAAGCAGACAAAACACATCCAGAAACCCTCGCCACTCTCCCTTACGTCAAAGACATCTTGGAAATGACTGCCAGACTACTCAGACCCCTTGGTATCCTGGTAGCCCACAAACCCACCAACACACTAAAACAGCAGCTAATGAACTTCAAAGCCCTGATACAGACAATGAGTAAATCTACTGTCATTTACAAAATACCGTGCAAGGACTGTCACAAACACTACATTGGACAGACAGGCAGAAAACTAGCCACCAGGATACATGAACACCAACTAGCCACAAAAGACATGACCCTCTCTCACTGGTATCCTCACCAAGGAAGGACACCACTTCGACTGGGACAACACATCCATCCTAGGACAAGCCCAAACAGAGACATGCACGAGAATTCCTAGAAGCTTGGCATTCCAACCGGAACACTATCAACAAACACATTGACTTGGACCCGATTTACCACTTCCTGAGAAAAAGAACAGGAAATTACATCACCAACCCAAGACAACCTCGCCATACAAATAAAAAGTGGGCCATACCACCAGTGCTTCACCAGAGGCTCACTGATAATGTTACCTAGTATGGTGATGAAACGTCTGAAACCGAACCTTCCAGCTCAGCGAGCAATCCTACATCCATATTCCTGTAATGTTGCATTTCCCATAGCTAACCGACCCAGCCTACACATCCACTGTTTAGCACAGCCAATTCATCTGAATGTGGACATCTTGGATTGTGGGAGGAAACCCACACAGACACAGGGGGAGAATGTGCAAACTCCACACACACAGTCGCCTGAGGCTGGGATCGAACCTGGGTTTCTGGAGGTGTGAGGCAGGGGTGTTAGCCACTGAGCCAAGGCAGAAGTCAGTGCTGGAGATTCATCTCAAGACTAGAGTGGTGCTGGTCAGGCAGCATCCAGGGAGCAGGAGCAGGAAAACGGAGGCTTTCAAGACAAATTTCTGACCTGCTGTGCTTTTCCAGGACAGCACGGTGGCACAGTGGTTAGCACTGCTGCCTCACAGCGCCAGAGACCCGGGTTCAATTCCCGCCTCAGGCGACTGACTGTGTGGAGTTTGCACGTTCTCCCCGTGTCTGCGTGGGTTTCCTCCGGGTGCTCCGGTTTCCTCCCACAGTCCAAAGATGTGCAGGTCAGGTGAATTGGCCATGCTAAATTACCCGCAGTGTTAGGTAAGGGGTAAATGTAGGGGCATGGGTTGGTTGCGCTTCGGCGGGGCGGTGTGGACTTGTTGGGCCGAAGGGTCTGTTTCCACACTGTAATGTAATCTAATCTAATCACTCTGACCACTCTGTCACCCCCTCCAGCCCCAACACCCCGTCCCTATCTCTGTCACCCCCCTCCACCCCCAACACGCCCTCCCTATCTCTGTCACCCCCCTCCAGCCCCTACACCCCCTCCCTATCTCTGTCACCCCCCTCCACCCCCAACACGCCCTCCCTATCTCTGTCACCCCCCTCCAGCCCCTACACCCCCTCCCTATCTCTGTCAGCCCCCTCCAGCCCGTACACCCCCTCCCTATTTCTGTCACCCCCCTCCATCCTCTACACCCCCTCCCTATCTCTGTAACCCCCTCCAGCCCCTACACCCTCTCCCTATCTCTGTCACCCCCCTCCAGCCCCTACACCCCCTCCCTATCTCTGTCACCCCCCCTCCAGCCCCTACACCCCCTCCCTATCTCTGTAACCCCCTCCAGCCCCTACACCCCGTCCCTATCTCTGTAACCCCCTCCAGCCCCTACACCTCCTCCCTATCTCTGTCACCCCCCTCCAGCCCCTACACCCCCTCCCTATCTCTGTCACCCCCCTCCAGCCCCTACACCCCCTCCCTATCTCTGTCACCCCCCTCCAGCCCGTAAACCCCCGCCCTATCTCTGTCACCCCCTTCAGCCCCTACACCCCCTCCCTATTTCTGTCACCCCCCTCCATCCTCTACACCCCCTCCCTATCTCTGTAACCCCCTCCAGCCCCTACACCCCCTCCCTATCTCTGTCACCGCCCTCCATCCCCTACACCCCCTCCCTATCTCTGTCACCCCCCTCCAGCCCGTAAACCCCCGCCCTATCTCTGTCACCCCCTTCAGCCCCTACACCCCCTCCCTATTTCTGTCACCCCCCTCCAGCCCCTACACCCCCTCCCTATCTCTGTAACCCCCCTACACCCCCTCCCTATCTCTGTAACCCCCTCCAGCCCCTACACCCCCTCCCTATCTCTGTAACCCCCCTACACCCCCTCCCTATCTCTGTAACCCCCTCCAGCCCCTACACCCCCTCCCTATCTCTGTCACCCCCTTCAGCCCCTACACCCCCTCCCTATCTCTGTAACCCCCCTCCAGCCCCTACACCCCCTCCCTATCTCTGTAACCCCCCTCCAGCCCCTACACCCCCTCCCTATCTCTGTCACCCCTTCCAGCCCCTACACCCCCTCCCTATCTCTGTAAGCCCCTCCAGCCCCTACACCCCGTCCCTATCTCTGTAACCCCCACCAGCCCCTACACCCCCTCCCTATCTCTGTAACCCCCTGCAGCCCCTACACCCCCTCCCTATCTCTGTAACCCCCTGCAGCCCCTACACCCCCTCCCTATCTCTGTAACCCCCTCCAGCCCCTACACCCCCTCCCTATCTCTGTAATCCCCTCCAGTCCCTACACCCCCTCCCTATCTCTGTAGCCCCCTCCAGCCCCTACACCCCCTCCCTATCTCTGTAACCCCATCCAGCCCCTACACCCCCTCCCCATCTCTGTAACTCCCTCCAGCCCCTACACCCCCTCCCTATCTCTGTCACCCCCTCCAGCCCCTACACTCCTTCACTATCTCCGTAACCCCATCCAGCCCCGACACCCCCTCCCTATCTCTGTCACCTCATCCCCTACACCCCCTCCATATCTCTGTAATCCCCTCCAGCCCCTACAACCCCTCCCTATCTCTGTAATCCCCTCCAGCCTCTACACCCCCTCCCTATCTCTGTAACCCCCTCCAGCCCCTACACCCCCTCCCTATCTCTGTAACCCCCTCCAGCCCCTACACCCCCTCCCTATCTCTGTAATCCCCTCCAGTCCCTACACCCCCTCCCTATCTCTGTAACCCCATCCAGCCCCTACACCCCCTCCCCATCTCTGTAACTCCCTCCAGCCCCTACACCCCCTCCCTATCTCTGTCACCCCCTCCAGCCCCTACACTCCTTCACTATCTCCGTAACCCCATCCAGCCCCGACACCCCCTCCCTATCTCTGTCACCTCATCCCCTACACCCCCTCCATATCTCTGTAATCCCCTCCAGCCCCTACAACCCCTCCCTATCTCTGTAATCCCCTCCAGCCCCTACACGCCTTCCCTATCTCCGTAACCCCCTCCAGCCCCTACACGCCTTCCCTATCTCCGTAACCCCCTCCAGCCCCTACACCCCCTCCCTATCTCTGTAACCCCCGCCAGCCCGTACACCCCCTCCCTATCTCTGTAACCCCCTCCAGCCCCTACACCCCCTCCCTATCTCTGTAACCCCCTCCAGCCCGTACACCCCCTCCCTATCTCTGTAACCCCCTCCAGCCCGTACACCCCCTCCCTATCTCTGTCACCCCCTCCAGGCTATGTACTCCCCTCTGTGTTTGTCAGTGTGTTGCAGCCCGTAGACTATCGGGTAGCGGAGTATTCCTGTACCCCTGATGGTGAGGCAATCTCTGACCAGGCTTTGGTGCTATCAGCTCAGTCAGTGATGGTCTTCATTTCCTCTCTGTTAACCTTGTTTCTCTCCTCTCTCTCTCTCTCTCTCTCTCTCTCTCTCTTCCCCCTCTGTCTCCATCCCTTTGCTCTCTCTCTCACCCTATCCCTAACTCTCTCCCTCCCACCCCCACACCCCCACGGTCCTGTCGCTCTCTCCCACCCACCCCATTCCGATATTCCAGCTCCAGCGAATGCCCGCATCGTTCACGCTGGCCAGGCCTGTGTGGTGAAAGATGACCATATCAGTGAACGGGTGTACACCATCCGAGAGGGGGGCACCTTGGTGCTAGTCTGCCTAGTAACTGGGCACCCCAGGCCCCAGGTAATGGACGACAGGAATGGCCGAGAGGGTGGGGCAAGGTGGGAGGGGGCTGGTGCTGAGGTGGAGAGAGTGTTTGAGGGAGGGAGCGATGAAGGAGGGGGGGGTGGGAAATACGGAGCAGTGACGGACAGGAAGGGGCAGACTGGGGAGGGGGAAGTGGATGCGGGTGGAGGTGAATGGCGTCTGGGAAGGAGAAGGAGGGGAGAGTAAGGGACGGGGGAGTAAAGGGGGGTAATGAGAGGAGGGGGAGTGAGAGGGGAGTGAGTGCAGGTTGGAGGGTGCGAAGGGTGTAAGGGAATGGGAGACGGGTGAGGGAACATGGGGAATGAAGACATTGAAAGCAAGAAACAAAGAAAGTGTGAGAGAGAAACAGACGACCACACGCAGAGAGTGAGCATCAGTGGGATCAGACTGGGGGGGATAGTAAAGGGAGCGGGGAGGGAGGGGGAGAGTGGGATCAGACTGGGGGGGATAGTAAAGGGAGCGGGGAGGGAGGGGGAGAGTGGGATCAGACTGGGGGGGATAGTAAAGGGAGCGGGGAGGGAGGGGGAGAGTGGGATCAGACTGGGGGGGATAGTAAAGGGAGCGGGGAGGGAGGGGGGAGAGTGGGATGAGACTGGGTGGGATATTAAAGGGAGCGGGGAGTTAGGGGAGAGAGTGGGTTTAGACTGCGTAGGATTTTAAAGGGAGAGGGGAGTGAGGCGTAGAGTGGGATTAAACTGAGCAGGAAAGAAAGGGAGTGGGGAGTGAGGGGGGAGAGTGGGATTCGACTGGGTGGGGTATTAAGAGAGAGTGGAGTGAGGGGGAGAGTAGGATTAGACTGGGTGGGGTATTAAAGTGAGTGGGGAGGGAGCGGGGAGAGTGGGATTAGTCTGGGTGGGATATTAAAGTGAGTGGGGAGTGATGGCGGAGAGTGGGATTAGACTGGGAGGGATATTATTGGGAGCGGGGAGTGAGGGGGGAGGGTGGGATTAGACTGGGTGGGATATTCAGAGAGAGTGGAGTGAGGGGGAGAGTGGGATTAGACTGGGTGGGATATTAAAGGGAGTGGGGAGTGAGGGAGAGAGTGGGATTAGTCTGGGTGGGATATTAATGGGAGTGGGGAGTGAGGGGGGGAGAGTGGGATTAGACTGGGTGGGATATTAAAGGGAGCGGGGAGTGAGGGGGAGAGTGCGATTAGTCTGGGTGGGATATTAATGGGAGTGGGGAGTGAGGGGGGGAGAGTGGGATTAGACTGTTTGGGATATTAAAGGGAGCGGGGAGTGAGAGGGAGAGTGGGGTTAGACTGTGTGGGATATTAAAGGGAGCGGGGAGTGACAGGGGAGAGTGGGATTAGACTGGGTGGTGTATTAAAGGGAGCAGGGATTGAGAGGGAGAGTGGGGTTAGACTGTGTGGGATATTAAAGGGAGCGGGGAGTGAGGGGGGAGAGTGGGATTAGACTGTGTGGGATATTAAAGGGAGCGGGGAGTGAGGGGGAGAGTGGGATTAGTCTGGGTGGGATATGAATGGGAGTGGGGAGTGATGGGGGAGAGTGGGATTCGACTGGGTGGGATATTAATGGGAGCAGGGAGTGAGGTGGGAGAGTGGAATTAGACTGGGTGGGATATTAAAGGGAGCGGGGAGTGAGGGGGGAGAGTGAGATTAGACTGTGTGGGATATTAAAGGGAGCGGGGAGTAAGGGGGGAGAGTGGGATTAGACTGGGTGGGATATTTAAGGGAGAGGGAAGTGAGAGGGGAGAGTGGGATCAGACTGGGTGGGATATTAAAGGGAGCGGGGAGTGAGGGGGAGAGTGGGATTAGACTGTGTGGGATATTAAAGGGAGTGGGGAGTGAGGGGGAGAGTGGGATTAGACTGGGTGGGATATTAATGGGTGTGGGGAGTGAGGGGGGGGGGAGTGGGTTTAGACTGGGTGGGATATTAAAGGGAGAGGGATGTGAGAGGGGAGAGTTGGATTAGACTGTGTGGTTTATTAAAGGAAGTGGGGAATGAGGGGGGAGAGTGGGATTAGTCTGGGTGGAATATTAAAGGGAGTGGGGCTGAGTGGGGGAGAGTGGGATAAGACTGCGTGGTGTATTAAAGGGTGCAGGGAGTGTGAGGGAGAGTGGGGTTAGACTGGGTGGGATATTAAGAGAGAGTGGAGTGAGGGGGAGAGTGGGAATAGACTGGGTGGGATATTAAAGGGAGTGGGGAGAGAGTGGGATTAGACTGGGTGGGATATTAAAGTGAGTGGAGAGTGATGGCGGAGAGTGGGATTAGACTGGGAGATATATTAGTGGGAGCGGGGAGTCAGGGGGGAGGGTGGGATTAGACTGGGTGGGATATTCAGAGAGAGTGGAGTGAGGGGGAGAGTGGGATTAGACTGGGTGGGATATTAAAGGGACTGGGGAGTGAGGGGGTGAGTGGGATTAGACTGGGTTGGATATTAATGGATGTGGAGAGTGAAGGGGGAGAGTGGGATTAGACTGGGTGGTGTATTAAAGGGAGCAGGGAGTGAGGGGGGAGAGTGGGATTAGACTGGGTGGGATATTTAAGGGAGAGGGAAGTCAGAGGGGAGAGTGGGATCAGACTGTGTGGGATATTAAAGGGAGCGGGGAGTGAGGGGGAGAGTGGGAAGAGACTGTGTGGGATATTAAAGGGAGCAGAGATTGAGAGGGAGAGTGGGGTTAGACTGTGTGGGATATTAAAGGGAGCGGGGAGTGAGGGGGGAGAGTGGGATTAGACTGGGTGGGATATTAAAGGGAGCGGGGAGTGAGGGGGAGAGTGGGATTAGTCTGGGTGGGATATTAATGGGAGTGGGGAGTGATGGGGGAGAGTGGGATTCGACTGGGTGGGATATTAATGGGAGCAGGGAGTGAGGTGGGAGAGTGGAATTAGACTGGGTGGGATATTAAAGGGAGCGGGGAGTGAGGGGGGAGAGTGAGATTAGACTGGGTGGGATATTAATGGGAGCAGGGAGTGAGGTGGGAGAGTGGAATTAGACTGGGTGGGATATTAAAGGGAGCGGGGAGTCAGGGGGGAGAGTGGGATTAGACTGGGTGGGATATTTAAGGGAGAGGGAAGTGAGAGGGGAGAGTGGGATCAGACTGGGTGGGATAATAAAGATAGTGGGGCGTGCGGGGGGAGAGAGGGATTAAACTGTGTGTGATATTAAAGGGAGCGGGGAGTAAGGGGGGAGAGTGGGATTAAACTGGGTGGGATATTAACGGGAGTGGGGAGTGAGGGGGGAGAGTGGGATTAGAATAGGTGGGATATTAAAGGGAGCAGGGAGTGAGAGGGGGAGTGGGGTTAGACTGTGTGGGATATTAAAGGGAGTGGGGAGTGAGGGGAGAGAGAGGGATTAGACTGGGTGGGATATTAAAGGGAGTGGGGAGTGAGGGGGGAGAGTGGGATTAGACCGGGTGGGATATTAAAGGGAGCGGGGAGTGAGGGGAGAGAGAGGGATTAGACTGGGTGGGATATTAAAGGGAGTGGGGAGTGAGGGGGGAGAGTGGGATTAGACCGGGTGGGATATTAAAGGCAGTGGTGAGTGAGGGGGAAAGTGGGATTAGACTGGGTGGGATATTAAAGGGAGTGGGGAGTTAGGGGAGAGAGTGGGATTAGACTGGGTGGGGTATTAAAGGGAGCGGGGAGTGAGGGGGAGAGTGGGGTTAGACAGGGTGGGATATTAATGGGAGCAGGGAGTGAGGGGGAGAGTGGGATTAGACTGGTTGGGATATTAAAGGGAGTGGGAAGTGAGGGGGGAGAGTGGGATTAGACTGGGTGGGATATTAAACGGAGAGGGGAGTGAGGGCGGAGAGTTGGATTAGACTGGGTGGGATATTAAAGGGAGTGGGGAGTGTGGGGGAGAGTGGGATTAAACTGCGTAGGATTTTAAAGGGAGAGGGGAGTGAGGCGTAGAGTGGGATTAAACTGAGCAGGATATTAAAGGGAGTGGGGAGTGAGGGGGGAGAGTGGGATTCGACTGGGTGGGGTATTAAGAGAGAGTGGAGTGAGGGGGAGAGTAGGATTAGACTGGGTGGGGTATTAAAATGAGTGGGGAGGGAGCGGGGAGAGTGGGATTAGTCTGGGTGGGATATTAAAGTGAGTGGGGAGTGAGGGGGGAGGGTGGGATTAGACTGGGTGGGATATTCAGAGAGAGTGGAGTGAGGGGGAGAGTGGGATTAGACTGGGTGGGATATTAAAGGGACTGGGGAGTGAGGGGGTGAGTGGGATTAGACTGGGTTGGATATTAATGGATGTGGAGAGTGAAGGGGGAGAGTGGGATTAGACTGGGTGGTGTATTAAAGGGAGCAGGGAGTGAGAGGGAGAGTGGGGTTAGACTGTGTGGGATATTAAAGGGAGCGGGGAGTGAGGGGGGAGAGTGGGATTAGACTGGGTGGGATATTTAAGGGAGAGGGAAGTGTGAGGGGAGAGTGAGATCAGACTGGGTGGGATATTAAAGGGAGCGGGGAGTGAGGGGGAGAGTGGGAAGAGACTGTGTGGGATATTAAAGGGAGCAGGGATTGAGAGGGAGAGTGGGGTTAGACTGTGTGGGATATTAAAGGGAGCGGGGAGTGAGGGGGGAGAGTGGGATTAGACTGGGTGGGATATTAAAGGGAGCGGGGAGAGAGGGGGAGAGTGGGATTAGTCTGGGTGGGATATTAATGGGAGTGGGGAGTGATGGGGGAGAGTGGGATTCGACTGGGTGGGATATTAATGGGAGCGGGGAGTGAGGGGGGAGAGTTGGATTAGACTGTGTGGTATATTAAAGGAAGTGGGGAATGAGGGGGAGAGTGGGATTAGTCTGGGTGGAAAATTAAAGGGAGTGGGGCTGAGTGGGGGGAGAGTGGGATAAGACTGCGTGGTGTATTAAAGGGTACAGGGAGTGTGAGGGAGAGTGGGGTTAGACTGGGTGGGATATTAAGAGAGAGTGGAGTGAGGGGGAGAGTGGGATTAGACTGGGTGGGATATTAAAGGGAGTGGGGAGTGAGGGGAGAGAGTGGGATTAGACTGGGTGGGATATTAAAGGGAGTGGGGAGTGAGGGGGAGAGTGGGATTAGACTGGGTGGGATATTAAAGGGAGTGGGGAGTGAGGGGAGAGAGTGGGATTAGACTGGGTGGGATATTAAAGATAGTGGGGCGTGAGGGGGGAGAGTGGGATTAGACTGTGTGTGATATTAAAGGGAGCGGGGAGTAAGGGGGGAGAGTGGGATTAAACTGGGTGGGATATTAAAGAGAGTGGGGAGTGAGGGGGGGAGTGGGGCGTGATGGGGAGAGTGGGATTACACTGGGTGGGATATTAAAGAGAGGGGGGAGAGTGGAGAGTGAGGGGAGAGAGTGGGATTAGACTGGGTGGGATATTAAAGGGAGCGGGGAGGGAGCGGGGAGAGTGGGATTAGTCTGGGTGGGATATTAAAGTGAGTGAGGAGTGATGGCGGAGAGTGGGATGAGACTGGGTGGGATATTAAAGGGAGCGGGGAGTGAGGGGGAGAGTGGGATTAGACTATGTGGGAGAGAAAAGGGAGCGGGGAGGGAGCGGGGAGAGTGGGATTTGTCTGGGTGGGATATTAAAGTGAGTGGGGAGTGATGGCAGAGAGTGGGATGAGACTGGGTGGGATATTAAAGGGAGCGGGGAGTGAGGGGGAGAGTGGGATTAGACTATGTGGGATATTAAAGGAAGTGGGGAGTGAGGGGGAGAGTGGGATTAGACTGTGTGGGATATTAATGGGTGTGGGGAGTGAGGGGGGAGAGTGGGATCAGACTGGGTGGGATATTAACGGGAGTGGGGAGTGAGGGGGGAGAGTGGGATTAGTCTGGGTGGGATATTAAAGTGAGTGGGGGGTGATGGCGGAGAGTGGGATTAGACTGGGAGGGATATTATTGGGAGCGGGGAGTGAGGGGGGAGGGTGGGATTAGACTGGGTGGGATATTAAAGGGAGTGGGGAGTGAGGGGGAGAGTGGGATTAGACTGGTGGGATATTAAGGGGAGTGGGGCGTGATGGGGGAGAGTGGGATTAGACTGGTTGGGATATTAAGGAGAGGGGGGAGAGTGGGGAGTGAGGGGAGAGAGTGGGATTAGACTGGGTTGGATATTAAAGGGAGCGGGGAGGGAGCGGGGAGAGTGGGATTAGTCTGAGTGGGATATTAAAGTGAGTGGGGAGTGATGGCGGAGAGTGGGATGAGACTGGGTGGGATATTAAAGGGAGCGGGGAGTGAGGGGGAGAGTGGGATTAGACTATGTGGGATATTAAAGGAAGTGGGGAGTGAGGGGGAGAGTGGGATTAGACTGTGTGGGATATTAATGGGTGTGGGGAGTGAGGGGGGAGAGTGGGATCAGACTGGGTGGGATATTAACGGGAGTGGGGAGTGAGGGGGGAGAGTGGGATTAGTCTGGGTGGGATATTACAGTGAGTGGGGAGTGATGGCGGAGAGTGGGATTAGACTGGGAGGGATATTATTGGGAGCGGGGAGTGAGGGGGGAGGGTGGGATTGGACTGGGTGGAATATTCAGAGAGAGTGGAGTGAGGGGGAGAGTGGGATTAGACTGGGTGGGATATTAATGGATGTGGAGAGTGACGGGGGAGAGTGGGATTAGACTGGGTGGTGTATTAAAGGGAGCAGGGAGTGAGAGGGAGAGTGGGGTTAGACTGTGTGGGATATTAAAGGGAGCGGGGAGTGAGGGGGGAGAGTGGGATTAGACTGGGTGGTGTATTAAAGGGAGCAGGGAGTGAGAGGGAGAGTGGGATTAAACTGGGTGGGATATTAAAGAGAGTGGGGAGTGAGGGGGGGAGTGGGGAGTGATGGGGGAGAGTGGGATTAGACTGGGTGGGATATTAAAGGGAGCAGGGAGTGAGGGGGGAGAGTGGGGTTAGACTGGGTGGGATATTAATGGGTGCAGGGAGTGAGGGGGGAGAGTGGGGTTAGACTGGGTGGGATATTAATGGGAGTGGGGAGTGAGGGGGAGAGTGGGGTTAGACTGGGTGGGATATTAAAGGGAGTGGGGAGTGAGGGGGAGAGTGGGGTTAGACTGGGTGGGATATTAAAGGGAGTGGGGAGTGAGGGGAGAGAGTGGGATTAGACTGGGTGGGATATTAAAGGGAGCGGGGAGTGAGAGGGAGAGTGGGATTAGACTGGGTGGGATATTAAAGATAGTTGGGCGTGCGGGGGGAGAGAGGGATTAAACTGTGTGTAATATTAAAGGGAGCGGGGAGTAAGGGGGGAGAGTGGGATTAAACTGGGTGGGATATTAAAGAGAGTGGGGAGTGAGGGGGGGAGTGGGGAGTGATTGGGGAGAGTAGGATTAGACTGGGTGGGATATTAAAGGGAGTGGGACTTGGGGAGAGTGGGATTAGACTGGGTGGGATATTAACGGGAGTGGGGAGTGAGGGAGGAGAGTGGGATTAGAATGGGTGGGATATTAAAGGGTGCGGGGAGTGAGGGGAGAGAGAGGGATTAGACCGGGTGGGATATTAAAGGCACTGGGGAGTGAGGGGGAAAGTGGGATTAGACTGGGTGGGATATTAAAGGAAGCGGGGAGTTAGGGGAGAGAGTGGGATTAGACTGGGTGGGGTATTAAAGGGAACGGGGAGTGATGGGGAGAGTGGGATTAGACAGGGTGGGATATTAATGGGAGCAGGGAGTGAGGGCGAGAGTGGGATTAGACTGGTTGGGATATTAAAGGGAGTGGGAAGTGAGGGGCGAGAGTGGCATTAGACTGGGTGGGATATTAAACGGAGAGGGGAGTGAGGGCGGAGAGTGGGATTAGACTGGGTGGGGTATTAAGAGAGAGTGGAGTGAGGGGGAGAGTAGGATTTGACTGGGTGGGGTATTAAAGTGAGTGGGGAGTGATGGCGGAGAGTGGGATTAGACTGGGAGGGATATTATTGGGAGCGGGGAGAGTGGGATTAGACTGGGTGGGATATTAAAGGGACTGGGGAGTGAGGGGGTGAGTGGGATTAGACTGGGTGGTGTATTAAAGCGAGCAGGGAGTGAGAGGGAGAGTGGGGTTAGACTGTGTGGGATATTAAAGGGAGCGGGGAGTGAGCGGGGAGAGTGGGATTAGACTGGGTGGTGTATTAAAGGGAGCAGGGAGTGAGAGGGAGAGTGGGGTTAGACTGTGTGGGATATTAAAGGGAGCGGGGAGTGAGAGGGAGAGTGGGGTGAGACTGTGTGGGATATTAAAGGGAGCGGGGAGTGACGGGGGAGAGTGGGATTAGACTGTGTGGGATATTAAAGGGAGTGGGGAGTGAGGGGGGAGAGTGGGATTAGACTGTGTGGGATATTAAAGGGAGCGGGGAGTGACGGGGGAGAGTGGGATTAGACTGGGTGGTGTATTAAAAGGAGCAGGGAGTGAGAGGGAGAGTGGGGTTAGACTGTGTGGGATATTAAAGGGCGCGGGGAGTGAGGGGGGAGAGTGGGATTAGACTGGGTGGGATATTAAAGGGACTGGGGAGTGAGGGGGTGAGTGGGATTAGACTGGGTGGTGTATTAAAGGGAGCAGGGAGTGAGAGGGAGAGTGGGGTTAGAGTGTGTGGGATATTAAAGGGAGCGGGGAGTGAGCGGGGAGAGTGGGATTAGACTGGGTGGTGTATTAAAGGGAGCAGGGAGTGAGAGGGAGAGTGGGGTTAGACTGTGTGGGATATTAAAGGGAGCGGGGAGTGAGAGGGAGAGTGGGGTTAGACTGTGTGGGATATTAAAGGGAGCGGGGAGTGAGAGGGAGAGTGGGGTTAGACTGTGTGGGATATTAAAGGGAGCGGGGAGTGACGGGGGAGAGTGGGATTAGACTGTGTGGGATATTAAAGGGAGTGGGGAGTGAGGGGGGAGAGTGGGATTAGACTGTGTGGGATATTAAAGGGAGTGGGGAGTGACGGGGGAGAGTGGGATTAGACTGGGTGGTGTATTAAAAGGAGCAGGGAGTGAGAGGGAGAGTGGGGTTAGACTGGGTGGGATATTAAAGGGAGCAGGGAGTGAGAGGGAGAGTGGGGTTAGACTGGGTGGGATATTAAAGGGAGCGGGGAGTGAGGGGGAGAGTGGGATTAGTCTGCGTGGGATATTAATGGGTGTGGGGAGTGAGGGGGGGGAGTGGGATTAGACTGGGTGGGATATTAAAGGGAGCAGGGAGTGAGGGGGGAGAGTGGAATTAGTCTGTGTGGCATATTAATGGGTGTGGGGAGTGAGGGGGAGAGTGGGATTAGACTGGGTGGGATATTAAAGGGAGCGGGGAGTGAGGAGGGAGAGTGGGATTAGACTGGGTGGGATATTAAAGGTAGCGGGGAGTGAGGGGGCAGAGTGAGATTAGACTGTGTGGGATATTAAAGGGAGCGGGGAGTCAGGGGGGAGAGTGGGATTAGACTGGGTGGCATATTAAAGGGAGCAGGGAGTGAGGGGGGAGAGTGGGGTTAGACTGGGTGGGATATCAAAGGGAGTGGGAAGTGAGAGGGGAGAGTGGTATTAGACTGGGTGGCATATTAAAGGGAGTGGGGAGTGAGGGGGAGAGTGGGATTAGACTGGGTGGGATATTAAAGGGAGTGGGGAGTGAGGGGGAGAGTGGGATTAGACTGGGTGGGATAATAAAGATAGTTGGGCGTGCGGGGGGAGAGAGGGATTAAACTGTGTGTGATATTAAAGGGAGCGGGGAGTAAGGGGGGAGAGTGGGATTAAACTGGGTGGGATATTAAAGGGTGCAGGGAGTGTGAGGGAGAGTGGGGTTAGACTGGGTGGGATATTAAATGGAGTGGGGTGTGAGGGGGAGAGTGGGATTAGACTGGGTGGGATATTAAAGGGAGTGGGGAGTGAGGGGGAGAGTGGGATTAGACTGGGTGGGATATTAAAGGGAGCGGGGAGTGAGAGGGAGAGTGGGATTAGACTGGGTGGGATATTAAAGGGAGCGGGGAGTGAGAGGGAGAGTGGGATTAGACTGGGTGGGATATTAAAGGGAGCGGGGAGTAAGGGGGGAGAGTGGGATTAAACTGGGTGGGATATTAAAGGGAGTGGGGAGTGAGGGGGGGAGTGGGGAGTGATGGGGGAGAGTGGGATTAGACTGGTGGGATATTAAGGGGAGTGGGGCGTGATGGGGGAGAGTGGGATTAGACTGGGTGGGATATTAAAGAGAGGGGGGAGAGTGGGGAGTGAGGGGAGAGAGTGGGATTAGACTGGGTGGGATATTAAGGAGAGCGGGGAGGGAGCGGGGAGAGTGGGATTAGTCTGGGTGGGATATTAAAGTGAGTGGGGAGTGATGGCGGAGAGTGGGATGAGACTGGGTGGGATATTAAAGGGAGCGGGGAGTGAGGGGGAGAGTGGGATTAGACTATGTGGGATATTAAAGGGAGCGGGGAGGGAGCGGGGAGAGTGGGATTAGTCTGGGTGGGATATTAAAGTGAGTGGGGAGTGATGGCGGAGAGTGGGATGAGACTGGGTGGGATATTAAAGGAAGTGGGGAGTGAGGGGGAGAGTGGGATTAGACTATGTGGGATATTAAAGGAAGTGGGGAGTGAGGGGGAGAGTGGGATTAGACTGTGTGGGATATTAATGGGTGTGGGGAGTGAGGGGGGAGAGTGGGATCAGACTGGGTGGGATATTAACGGGAGTGGGGAGTGAGGGGGGAGAGTGGGATTAGTCTGGGTGGGATATTAAAGTGAGTGGGGGGTGATGACGGAGAGTGGGATTAGACTGGGAGGGATATTATTGGGAGCGGGGAGTGAGGGGGGAGGGTGGGATTAGACTGGGTGGGATATTAAAGGGAGTGGGGAGTGAGGGGGAGAGTGGGATTAGACTGGGTGGGATATTAAAGGGAGCAGGGAGTGAGGGGAGAGAGTGGGATTAGACTGGTGGGATATTAAGGGGAGTGGGGCGTGATGGGGGAGAGTGGGATTAGACTGGGTGGGATATTAAAGAGAGGGGTGAGAGTGGGGAGTGAGGGGAGGGAGTGGGATTAGACTGGGTGGGATATTCAGAGAGAGTGGAGTGAGGGGGAGAGTGGGATTAGACTGGGTGGGATATTAATGGATGTGGAGAGTGACGGGGGAGAGTGGGATTAGACTGGGTGGTGTATTAAAGGGAGCAGGGAGTGAGAGGGAGAGTGGGGTTAGACTGTGTGGGATATTAAAGGGAGCGGGGAGTGAGGGGGGAGAGTGGGATTAGACTGGGTGGTGTATTAAAGGGAGCAGGGAGTGAGAGGGAGAGTGGGGTTAGACTGTGTGGGATAATAAAGGGAGCGGGGAGTGACGGGGGAGAGTGGGATTAGACTGTGTGGGATATTAAAGGGAGTGGGGAGTGAGGGGGGAGAGAGGGTTTAAACTGGGTGGGATATTAAAGAGAGTGGGGAGTGAGGGGGGGAGTGTGGAGTGATGGGGGAGAGTGGGATTAGACTGGGTGGGATATTAAAGGGAGTGGGACTTGGGGAGAGTGGGATTAGACTGGGTGGGATATTAAAGGGTGCGGGGAGTGAGGGGAGAGAGAGGGATTAGACCGGGTGGGATATTAAAGGCACTGGGGAGTGAGGGGGAAAGTGGGATTAGACTGGGTGGGATATTAAAGGAAGCGGGGAGTTTGGGGAGAGAGTGGGATTAGACTGGGTGGGGTATTAAAGGGAACGGGGAGTGATGGGGAGAGTGGGATTAGACAGGGTGGGATATTAATGGGAGCAGGGAGTGAGGGGGAGAGTGGGATTAGACTGGTTGGGATATTAAAGGGAGTGGGAAGTGAGGGGCGAGAGTGGCATTAGACTGGGTGGGATATTAAACGGAGAGGGGAGTGAGGGCGGAGAGTGGGATTAGACTGGGTGGGGTATTAAAGTGAGTGGGGAGTGATGGCGGAGAGTGGGATTAGACTGGGAGGGATATTATTGGGAGCGGGGAGTGAGGGGGGAGAGTGGGATTAGACTGGGTGGGATATTAAAGGGACTGGGGAGTGAGGGGGTGAGTGGGATTAGACTGGGTGGTGTATTAAAGGGAGCAGGGAGTGAGAGGGAGAGTGGGGTTAGACTGTGTGGGATATTAAAGGGAGCGGGGAGTGAGCGGGGAGAGTGGGATTAGACTGGGTGGTGTATTAAAGGGAGCAGGGAGTGAGAGGGAGAGTGGGGTTAGACTGTGTGGGATATTAAAGGGAGCGGGGAGTGAGAGGGAGAGTGGGGTGAGACTGTGTGGGATATTAAAGGGAGCGGGGAGTGAGAGGGAGAGTGGGGTTAGACTGTGTGGGATATTAAAGGGAGCGGGGAGTGACGGGGGAGAGTGGGATTAGACTGTGTGGGATATTAAAGGGAGTGGGGAGTGAGGGGGGAGAGTGGGATTAGACTGTGTGGGATATTAAAAGGAGCAGGGAGTGAGAGGGAGAGTGGGGTTAGACTGTGTGGGATATTAAAGGGAGCGGGGAGTGAGGGGGAGAGTGGGATTAGTCTGGGTGGGATATTAATGGGAGCAGGGAGTGAGGGGGGAGAGTGGAATTCGACTGGGTGGCATATTAAAGGGAGCGGGGAGTGAGGGGGAGAGTGGGGTTAGACTGGGTGGGATATTAATGGGTGTGGGGAGTGAGGGGGAGAGTGGGATTAGACTGGGTGGGATATTAAAGGGAGCAGGGAGTGAGGGGGGAGAGTGGGGTTAGACTGGGTGGGATATTAATGGGTGTGGGGAGTGAGGGGGAGAGTGGGGTTAGACTGGGTGGGATTTTAATGGGTGTGGGGAGTGAGGGGGAGAGTGGGATTAGACTGTGTGGGATATTAATGGGAGTGGGGAGTGAGGGGGAGAGTGGGATTAGACTGGGTGGGATATTAAAGGGAGCGGAGAGTGGGGGGAGAGTGGGATTAGACTGGGTGGGATATTAAAGGGAGTGGGGAGTGAGGGGGAGAGTGGGATTAGACTGGGTGGGATATTAATGGGAGTGGGGAGTGAGGGGGAGAGGGGGATTAGACTGGGTGGGATATTAAAGGGAGCAGGGAGTGAGGGGGGAGAGTGGGGTTAGACTGGGTGGGATATTAATGGGTGTGGGGAGTGCGGGGGAGAGTGGGATTAGACTGGGTGGGATATTAAAGGGAGCAGGGAGTGAGGGGGGAGAGTGGGGTTAGACTGGGTGGGATATTAATGGGTGTGGGGAGTGAGGGGGAGAGTGGGGTTAGACTGGGTGGGATTTTAATGGGTGTGGGGAGTGAGGGGGAGAGTGGGATTAGACTGGGTGGGATATTAAAGGGAGCAGGGAGTGAGGGGGGAGAGTGGGGTTAGACTGGGTGGGATATTAATGGGTGTGGGGAGTGAGGGGGGGGAGTGGGATTCGACTGGGTGGGATAAGGGAGAGGGATGTGAGAGGGGAGAGTGGGATTAGACTGTGTGGTATATTAAAGGAAGTGGGGAATGAGGGGGAGAGTGGGATTAGTCTGGGTGGAATATTAAAGGGAATGGGGCTGAGTGGGGGGAGATTGGGTAAGACTGCGTGGTGTATTAAAGGGTACAGGGAGTGTGAGGGAGAGTGGGGTTAGACTGGGTGGGATATTAAGAGAGAGTGGAGTGAGGGGGAGAGTGGGATTAGACTGGGTGGGATATTAAAGGGAGTGGGGAGTGAGGGGGAGAGTGGGATTAGACTGGGTGGGATATTAAAGGGAGTGGGGAGTGAGGGGGAGAGTGCGATTAGACTGGGTGGGATATTAAAGGGAGTGGGGAGTGAGGGGGAGAGTGCGATTAGACTGGGTGGGATATTAAAGGGAGTGGGGAGTGAGGGGGGAGAGTGGGATCAGACTGGGTGGGATATTAAAGATAGTGGGGCGTGCGGGGGGAGAGAGGGATTAAACTGTGTGTGATATTAAAGGGAGCGGGGAGTAAGGGGGGGAGTGGGGAGTGATGGGGGAGAGTGGGATTAGACTGGTGGGATATTAAGGGGAGTGGGGCGTGATGGGGGAGAGTGGGATTAAACTGGGTGGGATATTAAAGAGAGTGGGGAGTGAGGGGGGGAGTGGGGAGTGATGGGGGAGAGTGGGATTAGACTGGTGGGATATTAAGGGGAGTGGGGCGTGATGGGGGAGAGTGGGATTAGACTGGGTGGGATATTAAAGAGAGGGGGGAGAGTGGGGAGTGAGGGGAGAGAGTGGGATTAGACTGGGTTGGATATTAAAGGGAGCGGGGAGGGAGCGGGGAGAGTGGGATTAGTCTGGGTGGGATATTAAAGTGAGTGGGGAGTGATGGCGGAGAGTGGGATGAGACTGGGTGGGATATTAAAGGGAGCAGGGAGTGAGGGGGGAGAGTGGGGTTAGACTGGGTGGGATATTAATGGGTGTGGGGAGTGAGGGGGAGAGTGGGATTAGACTGGGTGGGATATTAAAGGGAGCAGGGAGTGAGGGGGGAGAGTGGGGTTAGACTGGGTGGGATATTAATGGGTGTGGGGAGTGAGGGGGAGAGTGGGGTTAGACTGGGTGGGATTTTAATGGGTGTGGGGAGTGAGGGGGAGAGTGGGATTAGACTGGGTGGGATATTAAAGGGAGCAGGGAGTGAGGGGGGAGAGTGGGGTTAGACTGGGTGGGATATTAATGGGTGTGGGGAGTGAGGGGGGGGAGTGGGATTCGACTGGGTGGGATATTAAAGGAAGTGGGGAATGAGGGGGAGAGTGGGATTAGTCTGGGTGGAATATTAAAGGGAATGGGGCTGAGTGGGGGGAGATTGGGTAAGACTGCGTGGTGTATTAAAGGGTGCAGGGAGTGTGAGGGAGAGTGGGGTTAGACTGGGTGGGATATTAAGAGAGAGTGGAGTGAGGGGGAGAGTGGGATTAGACTGGGTGGGATATTAAAGGGAGTGGGGAGTGAGGGGGAGAGTGCGATTAGACTGGGTGGGATATTAAAGGGAGTGGTGAGTGAGGGGAGAGAGTGGGATTAGACTGGGTGGGATATTAAAGATAGTGGGGCGTGCGGGGGGAGAGAGGGATTAAACTGTGTGTGATATTAAAGGGAGCGGGGAGTAAGGGGGGGAGTGGGGAGTGATGGGGGAGAGTGGGATTAGACTGGTGGGATATTAAAGAGAGTGGGGAGTGAGGGGGGGAGTGGGGAGTGATGGGGGAGAGTGGGATTAGACTGGTGGGATATTAAGGGGAGTGGGGCGTGATGGGGGAGAGTGGGATTAGACTGGGTGGGATATTAAAGAGAGGGGGGAGAGTGGGGAGTGAGGGGAGAGAGTGGGATTAGACTGGGTTGGATATTAATGGATGTGGAGAGTGACGGGGGAGAGTGGGATTAGACTGGGTGGTGTATTAAAGGGAGCAGGGAGTGAGAGGGAGAGTGGGGTTAGACTGTGTGGGATATTAAAGGGAGCGGGGAGTGAGGGGGGAGAGTGGGATTAGACTGGGTGGTGTATTAAAGGGAGCAGGGAGTGAGAGGGAGAGTGGGGTTAGACTGTGTGGGATAATAAAGGGAGCGGGGAGTGACGGGGGAGAGTGGGATTAGACTGTGTGGGATATTAAAGGGAGTGGGGAGTGAGGGGGGAGAGAGGGTTTAAACTGGGTGGGATATTAAAGAGAGTGGGGAGTGAGGGGGGGAGTGTGGAGTGATGGGGGAGAGTGGGATTAGACTGGGTGGGATATTAAAGGGAGTGGGACTTGGGGAGAGTGGGATTAGACTGGGTGGGATATTAAAGGGTGCGGGGAGTGAGGGGAGAGAGAGGGATTAGACCGGGTGGGATATTAAAGGCACTGGGGAGTGAGGGGGAAAGTGGGATTAGACTGGGTGGGATATTAAAGGAAGCGGGGAGTTTGGGGAGAGAGTGGGATTAGACTGGGTGGGGTATTAAAGGGAACGGGGAGTGATGGGGAGAGTGGGATTAGACAGGGTGGGATATTAATGGGAGCAGGGAGTGAGGGGGAGAGTGGGATTAGACTGGTTGGGATATTAAAGGGAGTGGGAAGTGAGGGGCGAGAGTGGCATTAGACTGGGTGGGATATTAAACGGAGAGGGGAGTGAGGGCGGAGAGTGGGATTAGACTGGGTGGGGTATTAAAGTGAGTGGGGAGTGATGGCGGAGAGTGGGATTAGACTGGGAGGGATATTATTGGGAGCGGGGAGTGAGGGGGGAGAGTGGGATTAGACTGGGTGGGATATTAAAGGGACTGGGGAGTGAGGGGGTGAGTGGGATTAGACTGGGTGGTGTATTAAAGGGAGCAGGGAGTGAGAGGGAGAGTGGGGTTAGACTGTGTGGGATATTAAAGGGAGCGGGGAGTGAGCGGGGAGAGTGGGATTAGACTGGGTGGTGTATTAAAGGGAGCAGGGAGTGAGAGGGAGAGTGGGGTTAGACTGTGTGGGATATTAAAGGGAGCGGGGAGTGAGAGGGAGAGTGGGGTGAGACTGTGTGGGATATTAAAGGGAGCGGGGAGTGAGAGGGAGAGTGGGGTTAGACTGTGTGGGATATTAAAGGGAGCGGGGAGTGACGGGGGAGAGTGGGATTAGACTGTGTGGGATATTAAAGGGAGTGGGGAGTGAGGGGGGAGAGTGGGATTAGACTGTGTGGGATATTAAAAGGAGCAGGGAGTGAGAGGGAGAGTGGGGTTAGACTGTGTGGGATATTAAAGGGAGCGGGGAGTGAGGGGGAGAGTGGGATTAGTCTGGGTGGGATATTAATGGGAGCAGGGAGTGAGGGGGGAGAGTGGAATTCGACTGGGTGGCATATTAAAGGGAGCGGGGAGTGAGGGGGAGAGTGGGGTTAGACTGGGTGGGATATTAATGGGTGTGGGGAGTGAGGGGGAGAGTGGGATTAGACTGGGTGGGATATTAAAGGGAGCAGGGAGTGAGGGGGGAGAGTGGGGTTAGACTGGGTGGGATATTAATGGGTGTGGGGAGTGAGGGGGAGAGTGGGGTTAGACTGGGTGGGATTTTAATGGGTGTGGGGAGTGAGGGGGAGAGTGGGATTAGACTGTGTGGGATATTAATGGGAGTGGGGAGTGAGGGGGAGAGTGGGATTAGACTGGGTGGGATATTAAAGGGAGCGGAGAGTGGGGGGAGAGTGGGATTAGACTGGGTGGGATATTAAAGGGAGTGGGGAGTGAGGGGGAGAGTGGGATTAGACTGGGTGGGATATTAATGGGAGTGGGGAGTGAGGGGGAGAGGGGGATTAGACTGGGTGGGATATTAAAGGGAGCAGGGAGTGAGGGGGGAGAGTGGGGTTAGACTGGGTGGGATATTAATGGGTGTGGGGAGTGCGGGGGAGAGTGGGATTAGACTGGGTGGGATATTAAAGGGAGCAGGGAGTGAGGGGGGAGAGTGGGGTTAGACTGGGTGGGATATTAATGGGTGTGGGGAGTGAGGGGGAGAGTGGGGTTAGACTGGGTGGGATTTTAATGGGTGTGGGGAGTGAGGGGGAGAGTGGGATTAGACTGGGTGGGATATTAAAGGGAGCAGGGAGTGAGGGGGGAGAGTGGGGTTAGACTGGGTGGGATATTAATGGGTGTGGGGAGTGAGGGGGGGGAGTGGGATTCGACTGGGTGGGATAAGGGAGAGGGATGTGAGAGGGGAGAGTGGGATTAGACTGTGTGGTATATTAAAGGAAGTGGGGAATGAGGGGGAGAGTGGGATTAGTCTGGGTGGAATATTAAAGGGAATGGGGCTGAGTGGGGGGAGATTGGGTAAGACTGCGTGGTGTATTAAAGGGTACAGGGAGTGTGAGGGAGAGTGGGGTTAGACTGGGTGGGATATTAAGAGAGAGTGGAGTGAGGGGGAGAGTGGGATTAGACTGTGTGGGATATTAAAGGGAGTGGGGAGTGAGGGGGAGAGTGCGATTAGACTGGGTGGGATATTAAAGGGAGTGGGGAGTGAGGGGGAGAGTGCGATTAGACTGGGTGGGATATTAAAGGGAGTGGGGAGTGAGGGGGGAGAGTGGGATCAGACTGGGTGGGATAATAAAGATAGTGGGGCGTGCGGGGGGAGAGAGGGATTAAACTGTGTGTGATATTAAAGGGAGCGGGGAGTAAGGGGGGGAGTGGGGAGTGATGGGGGAGAGTGGGATTAGACTGGTGGGATATTAAGGGGAGTGGGGCGTGATGGGGGAGAGTGGGATTAAACTGGGTGGGATATTAAAGAGAGTGGGGAGTGAGGGGGGGAGTGGGGAGTGATGGGGGAGAGTGGGATTAGACTGGTGGGATATTAAGGGGAGTGGGGCGTGATGGGGGAGAGTGGGATTAGACTGGGTGGGATATTAAAGAGAGGGGGGAGAGTGGGGAGTGAGGGGAGAGAGTGGGATTAGACTGGGTTGGATATTAAAGGGAGCGGGGAGGGAGCGGGGAGAGTGGGATTAGTCTGGGTGGGATATTAAAGTGAGTGGGGAGTGATGGCGGAGAGTGGGATGAGACTGGGTGGGATATTAAAGGGAGCAGGGAGTGAGGGGGGAGAGTGGGGTTAGACTGGGTGGGATATTAATGGGTGTGGGGAGTGAGGGGGAGAGTGGGATTAGACTGGGTGGGATATTAAAGGGAGCAGGGAGTGAGGGGGGAGAGTGGGGTTAGACTGGGTGGGATATTAATGGGTGTGGGGAGTGAGGGGGAGAGTGGGGTTAGACTGGGTGGGATTTTAATGGGTGTGGGGAGTGAGGGGGAGAGTGGGATTAGACTGGGTGGGATATTAAAGGGAGCAGGGAGTGAGGGGGGAGAGTGGGGTTAGACTGGGTGGGATATTAATGGGTGTGGGGAGTGAGGGGGGGGAGTGGGATTCGACTGGGTGGGATATTAAAGGAAGTGGGGAATGAGGGGGAGAGTGGGATTAGTCTGGGTGGAATATTAAAGGGAATGGGGCTGAGTGGGGGGAGATTGGGTAAGACTGCGTGGTGTATTAAAGGGTGCAGGGAGTGTGAGGGAGAGTGGGGTTAGACTGGGTGGGATATTAAGAGAGAGTGGAGTGAGGGGAAGAGTGGGATTAGACTGGGTGGGATATTAAAGGGAGTGGGGAGTGAGGGGGAGAGTGCGATTAGACTGGGTGGGATATTAAAGGGAGTGGTGAGTGAGGGGAGAGAGTGGGATTAGACTGGGTGGGATATTAAAGATAGTGGGGCGTGCGGGGGGAGAGAGGGATTAAACTGTGTGTGATATTAAAGGGAGCGGGGAGTAAGGGGGGGAGTGGGGAGTGATGGGGGAGAGTGGGATTAGACTGGTGGGATATTAAAGAGAGTGGGGAGTGAGGGGGGGAGTGGGGAGTGATGGGGGAGAGTGGGATTAGACTGGTGGGATATTAAGGGGAGTGGGGCGTGATGGGGGAGAGTGGGATTAGACTGGGTGGGATATTAAAGAGAGGGGGGAGAGTGGGGAGTGAGGGGAGAGAGTGGGATTAGACTGGGTTGGATATTAAAGGGAGTGGGGAGGGAGCGGGGAGAGTGGGATTAGTCTGGGTGGAATATTAAAGTGAGTGGGGAGTGATGGCGGAGAGTGGGATGAGACTGGGTGGGATATTAAAGGGAGCGGGGAGTGAGGGGGAGAGTGGGATTAGACTATGTGGGATATTAAAGGAAGTGGGGAGTGAGGGGGAGAGTGGGATTAGACTGTGTGGGATATTAATGGGTGTGGGGAGTGAGGGGGGAGAGTGGGATCAGACTGGGTGGGATATTAACGGGAGTGGGGAGTGTGGGGGAGAGTGGGATTAGACTGCGTAGGATTTTAACGGGAGAGGGGAGTGAGGCGGACAGTGGGATTAAACTGAGCAGGATATTAAAGGGAGTGGGGAGTGAGGGGGGAGAGTGGGATTCTACTGGGTGGGGTATTAAGAGAGAGTGGAGTGAGGGGGAGAGGAGGATTAGACTGGGTGGGATATTAAAGGAAGCGGGGAGTGAGGAGAGAGAGTGGGAATAGACTGGGTGGGATATTAAAGGGAGCAGGCAGTGAGGAGGGAGAGTGGGATTAGACTGTGTGGGATATGAAAGGGAGCGGGGAGAGTGGGATTAGACTGGGTGGGATATTAATGGGAGTGGGGAGTGATGGGGGAGAGTGGGATTCGACTGGGTGGGATATTAATGGGAGCAGGGAGTGAGGGGGGAGAGTGAGATTAGACTGTGTGGGATATTAAAGGGAGTGGGGAGTGAGGGGGAGAGTGGGATTAGACTGGGTGGGATATTAATGGGTGTGGGGAGTGAGGGGGGGGAGTGGGATTAGACTGGGTGAGATATTAAAGGGAGAGGGATGTGAGAGGGGAGAGTGGGATTAGACTGTGTGGTTTATTAAAGGAAGTGGGGAATGAGGGGGAGAGTGGGATTAGACTATTTGGGATGTTAAAGGGATTGGGGAGTGAGGGGGAGAGTGGGATTAGACTGTGTGGGATATTAAAGGGAGTGGGGAGTGAGGGGGAGAGTGGGATTAGTCTGGGTGGGATATTAAAGGGAGAGGGAAGTGAGAGGGGAGAGTGGGATTAGACTGGGTGGGATATTAAAGGGAGCGGGGAGTGAGGGGGAGAGTGGGATTAGACTGTGTGGGATATAAGAGGGAGTGGGGAGTGAGGGGGGAGAGTGGGATTAGACTGGGTGGGATATTAATGCGAGCAGGAAGTGAGGAGGTGAGAGTGGGATTAGACTGGGAGGGATATTAAAGGAAGTGGGGAGTGAGGGGGAGAGTGGGATTAGACTGTGTGGTATATTAAAGGAAGTGGGGAATGAGGGGGAGAGTGGGATTAGTCTGGGTGGAATATTAAAGGGAGTGGGGCTGAGTGGGGGGAGATTGGGTAAGACTGCGTGGTGTATTAAAGGGTGCAGGGAGTGTGAGGGAGAGTGGGATTAGACTGGGTGGGATATTAAGAGAGAGTGGAGTGAGGGGGAGAGTGGGATTAGACTGGGTGGGATATTAAAGGGAGTGGGGAGTGAGGGGGAGAGTGGGATTAGACTGGGTGGGATATTAAAGGGAGTGGGGAGTGAGGGGAGAGAGTGGGATTAGACTGGGTGGGATAATAAAGATAGTGGGGCGTGCGGGGGGAGAGAGGGATTAAACTGTGTGTGATATTAAAGGGAGCGGGGAGTAAGGGGGGGAGTGGGGAGTGATGGGGGAGAGTGGGATTAGACTGGTGGGATATTAAGGGGAGTGGGGCGTGATGGGGGAGAGTGGGATTAAACTGGGTGGGATATTAAAGAGAGTGGGGAGTGAGGGGGGGAGTGGGGAGTGATGGGGGAGAGTGGGATTAGACTGGTGGGATATTAAGGGGAGTGGGGCGTGATGGGGGAGAGTGGGATTAGACTGGGTGGGATATTAAAGAGAGGGGGGAGAGTGGGGAGTGAGGGGAGAGAGTGGGATTAGACTGGGTTGGATATTAAAGGGAGCGGGGAGGGAGCGGGGAGAGTGGGATTAGTCTGGGTGGGATATTAAAGTGAGTGGGGAGTGATGGCGGAGAGTGGGATGAGACTGGGTGGGATATTAAAGGGAGCGGGGAGTGAGGGGGAGAGTGGGATTAGACTATGTGGGATATTAAAGGAAGTGGGGAGTGAGGGGGAGAGTGGGATTAGACTGTGTGGGATATTAATGGGTGTGGGGAGTGAGGGGGGAGAGTGGGATCAGACTGGGTGGGATATTAACGGGAGTGGGGAGTGTGGGGGAGAGTGCGATTAGACTGCGTAGGATTTTAACGGGAGAGGGGAGTGAGGCGGACAGTGGGATTAAACTGAGCAGGATATTAAAGGGAGTGGGGAGTGAGGGGGGAGAGTGGGATTCTACTGGGTGGGGTATTAAGAGAGAGTGGAGTGAGGGGGAGAGGAGGATTAGACTGGGTGGGATATTAAAGGAAGCGGGGAGTGAGGAGAGAGAGTGGGAATAGACTGGGTGGGATATTAAAGGGAGCAGGCAGTGAGGAGGGAGAGTGGGATTAGACTGTGTGGGATATGAAAGGGAGCGGGGAGAGTGGGATTAGACTGGGTGGGATATTAATGGGAGTGGGGAGTGATGGGGGAGAGTGGGATTCGACTGGGTGGGATATTAATGGGAGCAGGGAGTGAGGGGGGAGAGTGAGATTAGACTGTGTGGGATATTAAAGGGAGTGGGGAGTGAGGGGGAGAGTGGGATTAGACTGGGTGGGATATTAATGGGTGTGGGGAGTGAGGGGGGGGAGTGGGATTAGACTGGGTGAGATATTAAAGGGAGAGGGATGTGAGAGGGGAGAGTGGGATTAGACTGTGTGGTTTATTAAAGGAAGTGGGGAATGAGGGGGAGAGTGGGATTAGACTATTTGGGATGTTAAAGGGATTGGGGAGTGAGGGGGAGAGTGGGATTAGACTGTGTGGGATATTAAAGGGAGTGGGGAGTGAGGGGGAGAGTGGGATTAGTCTGGGTGGGATATTAAAGGGAGAGGGAAGTGAGAGGGGAGAGTGGGATTAGACTGGGTGGGATATTAAAGGGAGCGGGGAGTGAGGGGGAGAGTGGGATTAGACTGTGTGGGATATAAGAGGGAGTGGGGAGTGAGGGGGGAGAGTGGGATTAGACTGGGTGGGATATTAATGGGAGCAGGAAGTGAGGAGGTGAGAGTGGGATTAGACTGGGAGGGATATTAAAGGGAGCGGGGAGTGAGGGGGAGAGTGGGATTAGTCTGGGTGGGATATTAAATGGAGTGGGGAGTGATGGGGGAGAGTGGGATTAGACTGTGTGGGATATTAATGGGAGCAGGGAGTGAGGAGGGAGAGTGGGATTAGACTGGGTGGGATATTAAAGGCAGCGGGGAGTGAGGGGGAGAGTGGGATTAGTCTGGGTGGGATATTAAAGGGATTGGGGAGTGAGGGGGAGAGTGGGATTAGACTGGGTGGGATATTAAATGGAGTGGGGAGTGAGGGGGGAGAGTGGGATTAGACTGTGTGGGATACTAAAGGGAGAGGGAAGTGAGAGGGGACAGTGGGATTAGACTGGGTGGGATATTAAAGGGAGCGGGGAGTGAGGGGGAGAGTGGGATTAGACTGTGTGGGATATTAAAGGGAGTGGGGAGTGAGGGGGAGAGTGGGATTAGACGGTGTGATATTAATGGGTGTGGGGAGTGATGGGGGAGATTGGGATTAGACTGGGTGGGATATTAAAGGGAGCGGGGAGTGAGGGGGGAGAGTGGGATTAGACTGTGTGGGATATTAATGGGAGCAGGGAGTGAGGAGGGAGAGTGGGATTAGACTGGGTGGGATATTAAAGGCAGCGGGGAGTGAGGGGGAGAGTGGGATTAGTCTGGGTGGGATATTAATGGGAGTGGGGAGTGATGGGGGAGAGTGGGATTAGACTGGGTGGGATATTAAAGGGAACGGGGAGTGAGGGGGGAGAGTGGGATTCGACTGGGTGGGATATTAATGGGAGCAGGGAGTGAGGGGGGAGAGTGAGATTAGACTGTGTGGGATATTAAAGGGAGAGGGAAGTGAGAGGGGAGAGTGGGATGAGACTGGGTGGGATATTAAAGGGAGCGGGGAGTGAGGGGGAGTGTGGGATTAGACTGTGTGGGATATTAAAGGAAGTGGGGAGTGAGGGGGAGAGTGGGATTAGACTGGGTGGGATGTTAATGGGTGTGGGGAGTGAGGGGGGCGGGGAGTGGGATTAGACTGGGTGAGATTTTCAAGGGAGAGGGATGTGAGAGGGGAGAGTGGGATTAGACTGTGTGGGATATTAAAGGGAGTGGGGAGTGAGGGGGAGAGTGTGATTAGACTGGGTGGGATATTAAAGGGAGAGGGAAGTGAGAGGGGAGAGTGGGATTAGACTGGGTGGGATATTAAAGGGAGCGGGGAGTGAGGGGGAGAGTGGGATTAGACTGTGTGGGATATTAGAGGGAGTGGGGAGTGAGGGGGGAGAGTGGGATTAGACTGGGTGGGATATTAAAGGGAGTGGGGAGTGAGGGGGAGAGTGGGACTAGACTGGGTGGGATATTAATGGGTGTGGGGAGTGAGAGGGGAGAGTGGGATTAGACTGGGTGGGATATTAAAGGGAGCGGGGAGTGAGGAGGGAGAGTGGGATTAGACTGGGTGGGATATTAAAGGGAGCGGGGAGTGAGGGGGAGAGTGGGATTAGACTGGGTGGGATATTAAAGGGAGTGGGGAGTGATGGGGGAGAGTGGGATTCGACTGGGTGGGATATTAATGGGAGCAGGGAGTGAGGGGTGAGAGTGGAATTAGACTGGGTGGGATATTAAAGGGAGCGGGGAGTGAGGGGGGAGAGTGAGATTAGACTGGTGGGATATTAAGGGGAGTGGGGCGTGATGGGGAGAGTGGGATTAGACAGGGTGGGATATTAAAGAGAGGGGGGAGAGTGGGGAGTGAGGGGAGAGAGTGGGATTAGACTGGGTGGGTATTAAAGGGAGCGGGGAGTCAGGGTGGAGAGTCGGATTACACTGGGTGGGATATTAAAGGAAGTGGGGAGTGAGGGGGAGAGTGGGATTAGACTAGGTGGGATATTAATGGGTGTGGGGAGTGAGGGGGGAGAGTGGGATCCGACTGGGTGGGATATTAACGGGAGTGGGGAGTGAGGGGGGAGAGTGGGATTAGACTGGGTGGGATATTAAAGGGAGCGGGGAGTGAGGGGGAGAGTGGGATTAGACTGTGTGGGATATTAAAGGGAGTGTGGAGTGAGGGGGAGAGTGGCCTTAGACTGGGTGGGATATTAATGGGTGTGGGGAGTGAGGGGGGAGAGTGGGATTAGACTGGGTGGGATATTAAAGGGAGTGGGATTGAGTGGGGGGAGAGAGGGATAAGATTGGGTCGGATATTAATGGATGTGGGGAGTGAAGGGGAAGAGTGGGGTTAGACTGAGTGGGATATTAATAGAGAGTGGAGTGAGGGGGAGAGTGGGATTAGACTGGGTGGGATATTAAAGGGAGCAGGGAGTGAGGGGGGAGTGTGGGATTAGACTGTGTGGGATATTAAAGGGAGTGGGGAGTGAGGGTGGAGAGTGGGATTAGACTGTGTGGGATAGAAAAGGGAGCGGGGAGTGAGGACAGAGAGTGGGAATAGACTGGGTGGGATATTAAAGGGAGTGGGGAGTGAGGGGGTGAGTGGGATTAGACTGGGTGGTGTATTAAAGGGAGCAGGGAGTGAGAGGGAGAGTGGGGTTAGACTGTGTGGGATATTAAAGGGAGCGGGGAGTGAGGGGGAGAGTGGGATTAGACTGGGTGGTGTATTAAAGGGAGCAGGGAGTGAGAGGGAGAGTGGGGTTAGACTGTGTGGGATATTAAAGGGAGCGGGGAGTGAGGGGGAGAGTGGGATTAGACTGGGTGGTGTATTAAAGGGAGCAGGGAGTGAGAGGGAGAGTGGGATTAGACTGTGTGGGATATTAAAGGGAGCGGGGAGTGAGGGGGAGAGTGGGATTAGTCTGGGTGGGATATTAATGGGAGTGGGGAGTGATGGGGGAGAGTGGGATTCGACTGGGTGGGATATTAATGGGAGCAGGGAGTGAGGGGGGAGAGTGGAATTAGACTGGGTGGGATATTAAATGGAGCGGGGAGTGAGGGGGGAGAGTGAGATTAGACTGTGTGGGATATTAAAGGGAGCGGGGAGTGAGGGGGGAGAGTGGGATTAGACTGGGAGGGATATTAAAGGGAGAGGGAAGTGAGAGGGGAGAGTGGGATTAGACTGGGTGGGATATTAAAGGGAGCGGGGAGTGAGGGGGAGAGTGGGATTATACTGTGTGGGATATTAAAGGGAGTGGGGAGTGAGGGGGAGAGTGCGATTAGACTGGGTGGGATATTAATGGGTGTGGGGAGTGAGGGGGGAGAGTGGGATTAGACTGGGTGGGATTATAAAGGCAGTGGGGCGTGCGGGGGGAGAGAGGGATTAGACTGTGTGGGATATTAAAGGGAGCGGGGAGTAAGGGGGGAGAGTGGGATTAAACTGGGTGGGATATTAAAGGGAGCGGGGCGTGATGGGGAGAGTGGGATTAGACTGGGTGGGATATTAAAGAGAGGGGGGAGTGAGGGGAGAGAGTGGGATTAGACTGGGTGGGATATTAAACGGAGTGGGGCGTGATGGGGGAGAGTGGGATCCGACTGGGTGGGGTATTATAGGGCGTGGGGAGACAGGGGTGGGAGTGGGATTAGACTGGGTGGGGTATTAAAGGTAGTGGGGTGTGAGGGGGAGAGTGGGTTTCGACTGGATGGGATATTAAAGGGAGTGGGGGTGAGGGGGGAGTGGGGAGTGATGGGGGAGAGTGGGATTAGACTGGGTGGGATATTAAAGGGAGCGGGCAGTGAGGGGGGAGAGTGGGGAGTGAGGGGGGAGAGAGGGTTTCGACTGGGTGGGGTATTAAAGGGAGTGGTGGGTGAGGGGGAGAGTGGGATTACACTGGGTGGGATATCAAATGGAGTGGGGTGTGAGGGGGGAGAGTGGGTTTCGACTGGGTGGGGTATTAAAGGGAGCGGGGAGTCAGGGTGGAGAGTGGGATTAGACTGGGTGGGATATTAAAAGGAGCGGGGAGTGAGGGGGGAGAGTGGGTTTAGACTGGGTGGGATATTAAAGGGAGTTGGGGTGAGGGGGGAGAGAGGGATTAGACGAGGTGGGATATTAAAAGAGAGTGGAGTGAGGGGGAGAGTGGGATTAGACTGGGTGGGATATTAAACGGAGCGGGGAGTGAGGGGGGAGAGTGGGATTAGACTGGGTGGGATATTAAAGGGAGCGGGGAGTGAGGGGGAGAGTGGGATTAGACTGGGTGGGATATTAAACGGAGCGGGGAGTGAGGGGGGAGAGTGGGATTAGACTGGGTGGGATATTAAAGGGAGTGGAGAGTGATGGCGGTGAGTGGGATTAGACTGGGTGTGATATTAAATGGATTGGGGTTTGAGAGGGGAGAGTGGGATTAGACTGTGTGGGATATTAAAGGGAGCGGGGAGTTAGGGGAGAGAGAGGGATGAGACTGGATGGGATATTAAACGGAGCGGGGAGTGAGGGGGGAGAGTGGGATTAGACTGGGTGGGATATTAAAGGGAGAGGGAAGTGAGAGGGGAGAGTGGGATTAGACTGGGTGGGATATTAAAGGGAGCGTGGAGTGAGGGGGAGAGTGGGATTAGACAGGGTGGGATATTAATGGGTGTGGGGAGTGAGGGTGGAGAGTGGGATTAGACTGGGTGGGATATTAAAGGGAGAGGGATGTGAGAGGTGAGAGTGGGATTAGACTGTGTGGTATATTAAAGGAAGTGGGGAATGAGGGGGAGAGTGGGATTAGTCTGGGTGGGATATTAAAGGGAGTGGGGCTGAGTGGGGGGAGAGTGGGATAAGACTGGGTGGGATATTAGAGGGAGTGGGGAGTGAGGGGGAGAGTGGGATTAGACTGGGTGGGGTATTAGAGGGAGTGGGGAGTGAGGGGGAGAGTGGGATTAGACTGGGTGGGGTATTAAAGGGAGTGGGGAGTGATGGGGGAGAGTGGGATTAGACTGGGTGGGATATTAATGGGAGCAGGGAGTGAGGGGGGAGAGTGGGATTAGACTGGGTGGGATATTAAAGGGATTGGGGAGTGTGGGGGAGTGTGGGATTAGACTGCGTAGGATTTTAAAGGGAGAGGGGAGTGTGGCGGAGAGTGGGATTAAACTGAGCAGGATATTAAAGGGAGTGGGGTGTGAGGGGGGAGAGTGGGATTAGACTGTGTGGGATATTAAAGGGAGCGGAGAGTGTGGGGGGAGAGTTGGATTAGACTGGGTCGGATATTAATGGATGTGGGGAGTGAAGGGGGAGAGTGGGATTAGACTGGGTGGGATATTAAAGGGAGCGGGGAGTGAGGGGGGAGAGTGGGATTAGACTGGTTGGGATATTAAAGGGAGTGGGGAGTGAGGGGGAGAGTGGGATTAGACTGGGTCGGATATTAATGGATGTGGGGAGTGAAGGGGGAGAGTGGGATTAGACTGGGTGGGATATTAAAGGGAGTGGGGAGTGTGGGGGAGAGTGGGATTAGACTGGGTTGGATATTCAGGGAGTGGGGAGTGATGGGGAGAGTGGGATTAGACTGTGTGGGATATTAAAGGGAGCGGGGAGTGAGGGGCGAGAGTGGGATTAGACTGGGTGGGATATTAAGGGAGTGGGGAGTGATGGGGAGAGTGGGATTAGACTGGGTGGGATATTAAAGGGAGCGGGGAGTGAGGGGGGAGAGTGGGATTAGACTGGGTGGGATATTAAAGGGAGTGGGGAGTGAGGGGGAAAGTGGGATTAGACTGGGTGGGATATTAAAGGGAGCGGGGAGTGAGGGGGGAGAGTGGGATTAGACTGGGTGGGATATTAAAGGGAGTGGGGAGTGAGGGGGAGAGTGGGATTAGACTGGGTGGGATATTAAAGGGAGCGGGGAGTGAGGGGGGAGAGTGGGTTTAGACTGGGTGGGATATTAAAGGGAGCGGGAAGTGAGGGGGGAGAGTGGGATTAGACTGGGTGGGATATTAAAGGGAGCGGGGAGTGAGGGGGGAAAGTGGGGTTCGACTGTGTGGGAAATTGAAGGCAGCGGGGAGTGAAGGGGGAGAGTGGGATTAGACTGGGTGGTGTATTAAAGGGAGCACGGAGTGAGAGGGAGAGTGGGGTTAGACTGTGTGGGATATTAAAGGGAGCGGGGAGTGAGGGGGGAGAGTGGGATTAGACTGGGTGGGATATTAAAGGGAGAGGGAAGTGAGAGGGGAGAGTGGGATTAGACTGTGTGGTAAATTAAAGGAAGTGGGGAATGAGGGGGAGAGTGGGATTATTCTGGGTGGGATATTAAAGGGAGTGGGGCTGAGTGGGGGGAGAGTGGGATAAGACTGGGTCGGATATTAATGGATGGGAGGAGTGAAGGGGGAGAGTGGGATTAGACTGGGTGGGATATTAAAGGGAGTGGGGAGTGAAGGGGGAGAGTGGGATTAGACTGGGTGGGATATTAAAGGGAGTGGGGAGTGAGAGGGAGAGTGGGATTAGACTGGGTGGGATATTAAAGGGAGCGGGGAGTGAGGGGGAGAGTGGGATTAGACTGGGTGGGATATTAAAGGGAGTGGGGAGTGAGGGGGAGAGTGGGATTAGTCTGTGTGGGATATTAAAGGGAGTGGGGAGTGAGGGGGAGAGTGGGATTAGACTGGGTGGGGTATTAAAGGGAGTGGGGAGTGATGGGGGAGAGTGGGATTAGACTGGGTGGGATATTAATGGGAGCAGGGAGTGAGGAGGGAGCGTGGGATTAGACTGGGTGGGATATTAAAGGGAGCGCGGAGTGTGAGGGAGAGTGGGATTAGTCTGGGTGGGATATTAAAGGGAGTGGGGAGTGAGGGGGGAGAGTGGGATTAGACTGGGTGGGATATTAAAGGGATTGGGGAGTGTGGGGGAGAGTGGGATTAGACTGCGTAGGATTTTAAAGGGAGAGGGGAGTGTGGCGGAGAGTGGGATTAAACTGAGCAGGATATTAAAGGGAGTGGGGTGTGAGGGGGGAGAGTGGGATTAGACTGGGTGGGATATTAAAGGGAGAGGGAAGTGAGAGGGGAGAGTGGGATTAGACTGGGTGGGATATTAAAGGGAGCGGGGAGTGAGGGGGGAGAGTGGGATTAGACTGGTTGGGATATTAAAGGGAGTGGGGAGTGCGGGGGAGAGTGGGATTAGACTGGGTCGGATATTAATGGATGTGGGGAGTGAAGGGGGAGAGTGGGATTAGACTGGGTGGGATATTAAAGGGAGTGGGGAGTGAGGGGGAGAGTGGGATTAGACTGGGTGGGATATTAAAGGGAGAGGGAAGTGAGAGGGGAGAGTGGGATTAGACTGTGTGGTATATTAAAGGAAGTGGGGAATGAGGGGGAGAGTGGGATTATTCTGGGTGGGATATTAAAGGGAGTGGGGCTGAGTGGGGGGAGAGTGGGATAAGACTGGGTCGGATATTAATGGATGGGAGGAGTGAAGGGGGAGAGTGGGATTAGACTGTGTGGGATATTAAAGGGAGCGGGGAGTGAGGGGGAGAGTGGGATTAGACTTGGTGGGATATTAAACGGAGCGGGGAATGAGGGGGGAGAGTGGGATTAGACTGTGTGGGATATTAAAGGGAGCGGGGAGTGAGGGGGGAGAGTGGGATTAGACTTGGTGGGATATTAAACGGAGCGGGGAATGAGGGGGGAGAGTGGGATTAGATTGGGTGGGATATTAAACGGAGCGGGGAATGAGGGTGGAGAGTGGGAATAGACTGGGTGAGATATTGCGGGGAGTGAGGGGGGAGAGTGGGATTAGACTGGGTGGGATATTAAAGGAAGCGGGGAGTGAGGGTGGAGAGTGGGAATAGACTGGGTGGGATATTAACGGGAGTGGGGAGTGAGGGGGAGAGTGGGATTATTCTGGGTGGGATATTAAAGGGAGTGGGGCTGAGTGGGGGGAGAGTGGGATAAGACTGGGTCGGATATTAATGGATGGGAGGAGTGAAGGGGGAGAGTGGGATTAGACTGGGTGGGATATTAAAGGGAGTGGGGAGTGCGGGGGAGAGTGGGATTAGACTGGGTCGGATATTAATGGATGTGGGGAGTGAAGGGGGAGAGTGGGATTAGACTGGGTGGGATATTAAAGGGAGCGGGGAGTGAGGGGGGAGAGTGGGTTTAGACTGGGTGGGATATTAAAGGGAGCGGGGAGTGAGGGGGGAGAGTGGGATTAGACTGGGTGGGATATTAAAGGGAGTGGGGGCGAGGGCGAGATTGGGATTAGACTGGGTGGGATATTAAAGGGAGTGGGGAGTGAGGGGGAGAGTGGGATTAGACTGGGTGGGGTATTAATGGGTGTGGGGAGTGAGGGGGGACAGTGGGATTAGACTGGGTGGGATATTAAAGGGAGAGAGATGTGAGAGGGGAGAGTGGGATTAGACTGTGTTGGATATTAAAGGAAGTGGGGAATGAGGGGGAGAGGGGGATTAGCCTGGGTGGGATATTAAAGGGAGTGGGGCTGAGTGGGGGGAGAGTGGGATAAGACTGGGTCGGATATTAATGGATGGGAGGAGTGAAGGGGGAGAGTGGGATTAGACTGGGTGGGAGATGAAAGGGAGTGGGGAGTGAGGGGGAGAGTGGGATTAGACTGTGTGGGATATTAAAGGGAGCGGGGAGTGAGGGGGGAGAGTGGGATTAGACTTGGTGGGATATTAAACGGAGCGGGGAATGAGGGGGGAGAGTGGGATTAGATTGGGTGGGATATTAAACGGAGCGGGGAATGAGGGTGGAGAGTGGGAATAGACTGGGTGAGATATTGCGGGGAGTGAGGGGGGAGAGTGGGATTAGACTGGGTGGGATATTAATGGGAGCAGGGAGTGAGGGGGGAGAGTGGGATTAGACTGGGTGGGATATTAAAGGAAGCGGGGAGTGAGGGTGGAGAGTGGGAATAGACTGGGTGGGATATTAACGGGTGTGGGGAGTGAGAGGGAGAGTGGGATTAGACTGGGCGGGATATTAAAGGAAGCGGGGAGTTTGGGGAGAGAGAGGGATTAGACTGGGTGGGATATTAAACGGAGAGGGGAGTGAGGGGGAGAGTGGGATTAGACTGGGTGGGATATTAAAGGGAGAGGGAAGTGAGAGGGGAGAATGGGATTAGACTGTGTGGGTTATTAAAGGGAGTGGGGAGTGAGGGGGAGAGTGGGATTAGACTGTGTGGGATATTAAAGGGAGCGAGGAGTGAGGTGGAGAGTGGGGTTAGACTGGGTGGGATATTAATGGGTGTGGGGAGTGAGAGGTGAGAGTGGGATTAGACTGTGTGGTATATTAAAGGAAGTGGGGAATGAGGGGAATGGGTTTAGACTGGGTGGGATATTAAACGGAGCGGGGAATGATGGGAGAGAGTGGGATTAGACTGGGTGGGATATTAAAGGGAGCGGTGAGTGAGGGGCGAGAGTGGAATTAGACTGGGTGGGATATTAATGGGAGCAGGGAGTGAGGGGAGAGTGTGGGATTAGACTGGGTTGGATATTAATGTGAGCAGGGAGTGAGGGGGGAGAGTGTGATTAGACTGGGTGGGATATTAAAGGGAGCAGGGAGTGAGGGGGGAGAGTGGGATTAGACTGGGTGGGATATTAATGTGAGCAGGGAGTGAGGGGGGAGAGTGGGATTAGACTGGGTGGGATATTAATGGGAGCAGGGAGTGAGGGGGGAGAGTGGGATTAGACTGGGTGGGATATTAAAGGGAGCGGGGAGTGAGGGTGGAGAGTGGGAATAGACTGGGTGAGATATTGCGGGGAGTGAGGGGGGAGAGTGGGATTAGACTGGGTGGGATATTAAACGGAGCGGGGTGTGAGGGGGAGAGTGGGATTAGACTGGGTGGGATATTAAAGGGAGAGGGAAGTGAGAGGGGAGAATGGGATTAGACTGGGTGGGATATTAAAGGGAGCGTGGAGTGAGGGGGAGAGTGGGATTAGACTGTGTGGGTTATTAAAGGGAGTGGGGAGTGAGGGGGAGAGTGGGATTAGACTGTGTGGGATATTAATGGGTGTGGGGAGTGAGGGTGGAGAGTGGGATTAGACTGGGTGGGATATTAAATGGAGAGGAATGTGAGAGGTGAGAGTGGGATTAGACTGTGTGGTATATTAAAGGAAGTGGGGAATGAGGGGGAGAGTGGGATTAGTCTGTGTGGGATATTAAAGGGAGTGGGGCTGAGTGGGGGGAGAGTGGGATAAGACTGGGTCGGATATTAATGGGAGAGGGAAGTGAGAGGGGAGAGTGGGATTAGACTGGGTAGGATATTAAAGGGAGTGGGGAGTGAGGGTGGAGAGTGGGATTAGACTGCGTGGGATATTAAAGGGACTGGCGAGTGAGGGGGTGAGTGGGATTAGACTGGGTGGGATATTAATGGATGTGGGGAGTGAAGGGGGAGAGTGGGATTAGACTGGGTGGGATATTAAAGGGAGCGGGGAGTGAGAGGGAGAGTGGGATTAGACTGGGTGGGATATTAAAGGGAGCGGGGAGTGAGGGGGAGAGTGGGATTAGACTGGGTGGGATATTAAAGGGAGTGGGGAGTGAGGGGGAGAGTGGGATTAGTCTGTGTGGGATATTAAAGGGAGTGGGGAGTGAGGGGGAGAGTGGGGTTAGACTGGGTGGGATATTAATGGGTGTGGGGAGTGAGAGGTGAGAGTGGGATTAGACTGTGTGGTATATTAAAGGAAGTGGGGAATGAGGGGAATGGGTTTAGACTGGGTGGGATATTAAACGGAGCGGGGAATGAAGGGAGAGAGTGGGATTAGACTGGGTGGGATATTAAAGGGAGCGGTGAGTGAGGGGCGAGAGTGGAATTAGACTGGGTGGGATATTAATGGGAGCAGGGAGTGAGGGGAGAGTGTGGGATTAGACTGGGTTGGATATTAATGTGAGCAGGGAGTGAGGGGGGAGAGTGTGATTAGACTGGGTGGGATATTAAAGGGAGCAGGGAGTGAGGGGGGAGAGTGGGATTAGACTGGGTGGGATATTAATGGGAGCAGGGAGTGAGGGGGGAGAGTGGGATTAGACTGGGTGGGATATTAAAGGGAGCGGGGAGTGAGGGTGGAGAGTGGGAATAGACTGGGTGAGATATTGCGGGGAGTGAGGGGGGAGAGTGGGATTAGACTGGGTGGGATATTAAACGGAGCGGGGTGTGAGGGGGAGAGTGGGATTAGACTGGGTGGGATATTAAAGGGAGAGGGAAGTGAGAGGGGAGAATGGGATTAGACTGGGTGGGATATTAAAGGGAGCGTGGAGTGAGGGGGAGAGTGGGATTAGACTGTGTGGGTTATTAAAGGGAGTGGGGAGTGAGGGGGAGAGTGGGATTAGACTGTGTGGGATATTAATGGGTGTGGGGAGTGAGGGTGGAGAGTGGGATTAGACTGGGTGGGATATTAAATGGAGAGGAATGTGAGAGGTGAGAGTGGGATTAGACTGTGTGGTATATTAAAGGAAGTGGGGAATGAGGGGGAGAGTGGGATTAGTCTGTGTGGGATATTAAAGGGAGTGGGGCTGAGTGGGGGGAGAGTGGGATAAGACTGGGTCGGATATTAATGGGAGAGGGAAGTGAGAGGGGAGAGTGGGATTAGACTGGGTAGGATATTAAAGGGAGTGGGGAGTGAGGGTGGAGAGTGGGATTAGACTGCGTGGGATATTAAAGGGACTGGCGAGTGAGGGGGTGAGTGGGATTAGACTGGGTGGGATATTAATGGATGTGGGGAGTGAAGGGGGAGAGTGGGATTAGACTGGGTGGGATATTAAAGGGAGCGGGGAGTGAGAGGGAGAGTGGGATTAGACTGGGTGGGATATTAAAGGGAGCGGGGAGTGAGGGGGAGAGTGGGATTAGACTGGGTGGGATATTAAAGGGAGTGGGGAGTGAGGGGGAGAGTGGGATTAGTCTGTGTGGGATATTAAAGGGAGTGGGGAGTGAGGGGGAGAGTGGGGTTAGACTGGGTGGGATATTAATGGGTGTGGGGAGTGAGAGGTGAGAGTGGGATTAGACTGTGTGGTATATTAAAGGAAGTGGGGAATGAGGGGAATGGGTTTAGACTGGGTGGGATATTAAACGGAGCGGGGAATGAAGGGAGAGAGTGGGATTAGACTGGGTGGGATATTAAAGGGAGCGGTGAGTGAGGGGCGAGAGTGGAATTAGACTGGGTGGGATATTAATGGGAGCAGGGAGTGAGGGGAGAGTGTGGGATTAGACTGGGTTGGATATTAATGTGAGCAGGGAGTGAGGGGGGAGAGTGTGATTAGACTGGGTGGGATATTAAAGGGAGAGGGAAGTGAGAGGGGAGAATGGGATTAGACTGGGTGGGATATTAAGGGAGTGGGGAGTGATGGGGAGAGTGGGATTAGACTGGGTGGGATATTAAAGGGAGCGGGGAGTGAGGGGGGAGAGTGGGATTAGACTGGGTGGGATATTAAAGGGAGAGGGAAGTGAGAGGGGAGAATGGGATTAGACTGGGTGGGATATTAAAGGGAGCGTGGAGTGAGGGGGAGAGTGGGATTAGACTGTGTGGGTTATTAAAGGGAGTGGGGAGTGAGGGGGAGAGTGGGATTAGACTGTGTGGGATATTAATGGGTGTGGGGAGTGAGGGTGGAGAGTGGGATTAGACTGGGTGGGATATTAAATGGAGAGGAATGTGAGAGGTGAGAGTGGGATTAGACTGTGTGGTATATTAAAGCAAGTGGGGAATGAGGGGGAGAGTGGGATTAGTCTGTGTGGGATATTAAAGGGAGTGGGGCTGAGTGGGGGGAGAGTGGGATAAGACTGGGTCGGATATTAATGGGAGAGGGAAGTGAGAGGGGAGAGTGGGATTAGACTGGGTAGGATATTAAAGGGAGTGGGGAGTGAGGGTGGAGAGTGGGATTAGACTGCGTGGGATATTAAAGGGACTGGCGAGTGAGGGGGTGAGTGGGATTAGACTGGGTGGGATATTAATGGATGTGGGGAGTGAAGGGGGAGAGTGGGATTAGACTGGGTGGGATATTAAAGGGAGCGGGGAGTGAGAGGGAGAGTGGGATTAGACTGGGTGGGATATTAAAGGGAGCGGGGAGTGAGGGGGAGAGTGGGATTAGACTGGGTGGGATATTAAAGGGAGTGGGGAGTGAGGGGGAGAGTGGGATTAGTCTGTGTGGGATATTAAAGGGAGTGGGGAGTGAGGGGGAGAGTGGGATTAGACTGGGTGGGGTATTAAAGGGAGTGGGGAGTGATGGGGGAGAGTGGGATTAGACTGGGTGGGATATTAAAGGGAGTGGGGAGTGAGGGGGAGAGTGGGATTAGTCTGTGTGGGATATTAAAGGGAGTGGGGAGTGAGGGGGAGAGTGGGATTAGACTGGGTGGGGTATTAAAGGGAGTGGGGAGTGATGGGGGAGAGTGGGATTAGACTGGGTGGGATATTTCTGGGAGCAGGGAGTGAGGAGGGGGCGTGGGATTAGACTGGGTGGGATATTAAAGGGAGCGGGGAGTGTGGGGGAGAGTGGGATTAGTCTGGGTGGGATATTAAAGGGAGTGGGGAGTGAGGGGGGATAGTGGGATTAGACTGGGTGGGATATTAATGGGAGCAGGGAGTGAGGGGGGAGAGTGGGATTAGACTGGGTGGGATATTAAAGGGATTGGGGAGTGTGGGGGAGAGTGGGATTAGACTGCGTAGGATTTTAAAGGGAGAGGGGAGTGTGGCGGAGAGTGGGATTAAACTGAGCAGGATATTAAAGGGAGTGGGGTGTGAGGGGGGAGAGTGGGATTTGACTGGGTGGGATATTAAAGGGAGAGGGAAGTGAGAGCGGAGAGTGGGATTAGACTGTGTGGGATATTAAAGGGAGCGGAGAGTGTGGGGGGAGAGTTGGATTAGACTGGGTCGGATATTAATGGATGTGGGGAGTGAAGGGGGAGAGTGGGATTAGACTGGGTGGGATATTAAAGGGAGCGGGGAGTGAGGGGGAAGAGTGGGATTAGACTGGTTGGGATATTAAAGGGAGTGGGGAGTGAGGGGGAGAGTGGGATTAGACTGGGTCGGATATTAATGGATGTGGGGAGTGAAGGGGGAGAGTGGGATTAGTCTGGGTGGGATATTAAAGGGAGTGGGGAGTGAGGGGGAGAGTGGGATTAGACTGGGTTGGATATTCAGGGAGTGGGGAGTGTTGGGGAGAGTGGGATTAGTCTGTGTGGGATATTAAAGGGAGCGGGGAGTGAGGGGCGAGAGTGGGATTAGACTGGGTGGGATATTAAGGGAGTGGGGAGTGATGGGGAGAGTGGGATTAGACTGGGTGGGATATTAAAGGGAGCGGGGAGTGAGGGGGGAGAGTGGGATTAGACTGGGTGGGATATTAAAGGGAGTGGGGAGTGAGGGGGAGAGTGGGATTAGACTGGGTGGGATATTAAAGGGAGCGGGGAGTGAGGGGGGAGAGTGGGTTTAGACTGGGTGGGATATTAAAGGGAGCGGGGAGTGAGGGGGGAGAGTGGGATTAGACTGGGTGGGATATTAAAGGGAGCGGGGAGTGAGGGGGGAAAGTGGGGTTAGACTGTGTGGGAAATTAAAGGGAGCGGGGAGTGAAGGGGGAGAGTGGGATTAGACTGGGTGGTGTATTAAAGGGAGCACGGAGTGAGAGGGAGAGTGGGGTTAGACTGTGTGGGATATTAAAGGGAGCGGGGAGTGAGGGGGGAGAGTGGGATTAGACTGGGTGGGATATTAAAGGGAGAGGGAAGTGAGAGGGGAGAGTGGGATTAGACTGTGTGGTATATTAAAGGAAGTGGGGAATGAGGGGGAGAGTGGGATTATTCTGGGTGGGATATTAAACGGAGTGGGGCTGAGTGGGCGGAGAGTGGGATAAGACTGGGTCGGATATTAATGGATGGGAGGAGTGAAGGGGGAGAGTGGGATTAGACTGGGTGGGATATTAAAGGGAGTGGGGAGTGAGGGGGAGAGTGCGGTTAGACTGTGTGGGATATTAAAGGGAGCGGGGAGTGAGGGGGGAGAGTGGGATTAGACTTGGTGGGATATTAAACGGAGCGGGGAATGAGGGGGGAGAGTGGGATTAGACTGTGTGGTATATTAAAGGAAGTGGGGAATGAGGGGGAGAGTGGGATTATTCTGGGTGGGATATTAAAGGGAGTGGGGCTGAGTGGGGGGAGAGTGGGATAAGACTGGGTCGGATATGAATGGATGTGGGAAGTGAAGGGGGAGAGTGGGATTAGACTGGGTGGGATATTAAAGTAGGTGGGGAGTGAGAGGGAGAGTGGGATTAGACTGGGTGGGATATTAAAGGGAGCGGGGAGTGAGGGGGAGAGTGGGATTAGACAGGGTGGAATATTAAAGGGAGCGGGGAGTGAGGAGGGAGAGTGGGATTAGACTGGGAGGGATATTAAAGTGTGCGGGGAGCGAGGGGGAGAGTGGGATTAGTCTGGGTGGGATATTAAAGGGAGCGGGGAGTGAGGGGGGAGAGTGGGATTAGACTGGGTGGGATATTAATGGGAGCGGGGAGTGAGGGTGGAGAGTGGGATTAGACTGGGTGCGATATTAAAGCGAGTGGGGAGTGAGTGGGGAGAGTGGGATGAGACTGGGTGGGATATTAATGGATGTCGGGAGTGAAGGGGGAGAGTGGGATTAGGCTGGGTGGGATATTAAAGGGAGCGGGGAGTGAGGGGGGAGAGTGGGATTAGACTGGGTGGGATATTAATGGGAGCAGGGAGTGAGGAGGGAGAGTGGGATTAGACTGGGAGGGATATTAAAGTGTGCGGGGAGCGAGGGGGAGAGTGGGATTAGTCTGGGTGGGATATTAAAGGGAGCGGGGAGTGAGGGGGGAGAGTGGGATTAGACTGGGTGGGATATTAATGGGAGCAGGGAGTGAGGAGGGAGAGTGGGATTAGACTGGGTGGGATATTAAAGGGAGTGGGGGCGAGGGCGAGATTGGGATTAGACTGGGTGGGGTATTAATGGGTGTGGGGAGTGAGGGGGGACAGTGGGATTAGACTGGGTGGGATATTAAAGGGAGAGAGATGTGAGAGGGGAGAGTGGGATTAGACTGTGTTGGATATTAAAGGAAGTGGGGAATGAGGGGGAGAGGGGGATTAGCCTGGGTGGGATATTAAAGGGAGTGGGGCTGAGTGGGGGGAGAGTGGGATAAGCCTGGGTCGGATATTAATGGATGTGGGGAGTGAAGGGGGAGAGTGGGGTTAGACTGGGTGGGATATTAAGAGAGAGTGGAGTGAGGGGGAGAGTGGGAATAGACTGGGTGGGATATTAAAGGGAGCAAGGAGTGTGGGGGGAGAGTGGGATTAGACTGTGTGGGATATTAAAGGGAGCGGGGAGTGAGGGGAGAGTGGGATTAGACTGGGTGGGATATTAAAGGGAGCCGGGAGTGAAGCGGGAGAGTGGGATTAGACTGGGTGGGATATTGAAGGGAGCGGGGATGATGGGGAGAGTTGGATTAGACTGGGTGGGATATTAAGGGAGCTAGGAGTGAGGGGGAGAGTGGGATACGACTGGGTGGGATATTGAAGGGAGCGGGGAGTGAGGGGGAGAGTGGGATTAGTCTGGGTGGGATATTAAAGAATTTGGGGAGTGAGGGAGGAGAGTGGGATTAGACTGGGTGGGATATTAATGGGAGTGGGGTGTGAGGGGGGAGAGTGGGATTAGACTGGGTGGGATATTAAAGGGAGTGGGGTGTGAGGGGGGAGAGTGGGATTAGACTGGGTGGGATATTAAAGGGAGTGGGGTGTGAGGGGGGAGAGTGGGATTAGACTGGATGGGATATTAAAGGGAGTGGGGAGTGAGGGGGAACAGTGGGCTTAGCCTGGGTGGGATATTAAAGGGAGTGGGGAGTGATGGGGGAGAGTGGGATTAGACTGGGTGGGATGTTAACGGGAGTGGGGAGTGAGGGGGAGAGTGGGATTAGACTGTGTGGGATATTAATGGGAGCGGGGAGTGAGGGGGAGAGTGGGATTAGACTGGGTGGGATATTAAAGGGAGTGGGGAGTGAGAGGGGAGAGTGGGATTAGACTGTGTGGAATAATAAAGGGAGTGGTGTGTGAGGGGGAGAGACGGATTAGACTTTGTGGGATAATAAAGGGAGTGGGGCGTGACTGGGGAGAAAGGGATTAGACTGGGGATATTAAAGGGAGTGGGGAGTGAGAGGGGAGAGTGGGATTAGACTGGGTGGGATATTAAAGGGAGTGTGGAGTGACGGGGAGAGTGGGATTAGACTGGGTGGGATATTAAAGGGAGCCAGGTTGAGGGGGGAAGAGTGTGATTAGACTGGGTGGGATGTTAAAGGGAGCGGGGAGTGAGGGGGAGAGTGGGATTAGACTGGGTGGGATATTAACGGGAGTGGGGAGTGAGGGGAAGAGTGGGATTAGACTGTGTGGGATATTAATGGGAGCGGGGAGTGAGGGGGAGAGTGGGATTATACTGGGTGGGATATTAAGAGAGAGTGGAGTGAGGGGGAGAGTGGGATTATACTGGGTGGGGTATTAAATGGAGCGGGGAGTGAGAGGGGAGAGTGGGATTAGACTGGGTGGGATATTAAAGGGAGTGGGGTGTGAGGGGGGAGTGGGATTCGACTGGGTGGGATATTAAAGGGAGTGGGGTGTGAGGGGGGAGAGTGGGTTTAGACTGGGAGGGATATTAAAGGGAGCGGGGAGTGAGGGGGAGAGTGGGATTCGACTGGGTGGGATATTAAAGGGAGTGGGGTGTGAGAGGGGAGAGTGGGTTTAGACTGGGAGGGATATTAAAGGGAGTGGGGATTGAGGGGGTCAGAGTGGGATTAGACTGGGTGGGATATTAAAGGGAGCAGGGAGTGAGTGGGGAGAGTGGGATTAGAGTGGGTGAGATATTAAAGGGAGCGGGGAGTGAGGGGGGAGAGTGGGATTAGACTGGGTGGGATATTAAAGGGAGCAGGCAGTGAGTGTGGAGAGCGGGATTAGACTGGGTGGGATATTAAAGGGAGCGGGGAGTGAGGGGGGAGAGTGGGATTAGACTGGGTGGGATATTAAAGGGAGCAGGGAGTGAGTGTGGAGAGCGGGATTAGACTGGGTGGGATATTAAAGGGAGCGGGGAGTGAGGGGGGAGAGTGGGATTAGACTGGGTGGGATATTAAGAGAGAGTGGAGTGAGGGGGAGAGTGGGATTAGACTGGGTGGGGTATTAAATGGAGCAGGGAGTGAGAGGGGAGAGTGGGATTCGACTGGGTGGGATATTAAAGGGAGTGGGGTGTGAGGGGGGAGAGTGGGTTTAGACTGGGAGGGATATTAAAGGGAGCGGGGAGTGAGGGGGAGAGTGGGATTAGACTGGGAGGGATATTAAAGGGAGTGGGGATTGAGGGGGTCAGAGTGGGTTTAGACTGGGTGGGATATTAATGGGACTGTGCAGTGAGGGGAATAGTGGGATTAGACTGGTTGGCTAATTAATGAGAGCAGGGAGTGATGGGGAGAGTGGGATTAGACTGTGTGGGATATTAAAGGGAGCGGGGAGTGAGGGGGGAGAGTGGGTTTAGACTGAGTGTGATATTAAAGGGAGTGGGGAGTGCGGGGGTAGAGTGGGATTAGACTGGGTGGGATATTAAAGGGAGTGGGGATGAGGGGGAGAGTTGTCTTAGACTGGGTGGGATAGTAAGGGAGCTGGGAGTGAGGGGAGCGAGTGGGATAAGACTGGGTGGAAAATGAAAGGGAGTAGGGATGAGTGGGCGGAGAGTGGGATTCGACTGGGTGGGTCATTGAAGGGAATTGGGAGTGAGGGGGAGAGTGGGATTAGAGTGGGTGGGATATTAAAGGGAGTAGGGAGTGAGGGGTAGTGAGTGTGGAATGTTTAAGGTTGCAGGGAGTGAGGGTAGATCCAGGGGGATGTTCCTGATCAGGCTGGTGTGTGGTGATGTGTCGAGCTCCATCTTGTGTGAACACCTTGTTTGGTGCTGTGCAGGTGAAATGGACCAAAACTGCAGGCAGTGCGTCTGAGCGTTTTCAGGAGACCACAGTGTTTAACCAGACCCTGCAGATTACCCGCATCCTGAGGATCCAGGGAGGTCGTTACTACTGTAAAGCCGAGAATGGCATTGGAGGGCCTGCTATCAAGTCCATCCGAGTAGATGTACAATGTGAGTCACCTGCTTCCCTCCTCCACAGTTCAAACACCACACTGTCAATGTTGGAGCCTCTCATCACCTTCCAGAACCTTCCACAAACCATTCCCATTCACTGCTTCCTCTGGAGTCCCTGGTATCAGATTGAAGGCTGCCCGGACCGTCAGACTGTGGGGTCAGCCTGGGAGGTCATCCTGGGTTCAGCCTGGGAGATCGCCTTGGGGTCAGACTGGGAGGTCACCCTGGGGTCAGAATGGGAGGTCATGGTGAGGTCAAACTGGGATTTCATGGTGGAGTCAGACTGGGAGGTCATCCTGAGGTCAGACTGAGAGTTCATGGTCGAGTCAGAGAGGGATTTAACGGTGGGGTCAGACTGGGAGATCATGGTGGGGTCAGCCAGAGAGGTCACGGTGGGATCAGCCTGAGAGGTCATGGTGAGGTCAGACTGGGAGGTCACGGTGGGGTCAGACTGGGAGGTCACGGTGGGGTCAGACTGGGAGGTCACGGTGTGATCAGACTGGGAGGCTACGGTGGGGTCAGACTGGGAGGTTATGGTGGGTTCAGACTGGGAGGTTACGGTGGGTTCAGACTGGGAGGTCACGGTGGGATCAGACTGGGAGGTCATGGTGGGGTCAGACTGGGAGGTTACAGTGGGGTCAGACTGGGAGGTCACGGTGGGGTCAGACTGGGAGGTCACGGTGGGAACTGCCTGGGAGGTCATGGTGGGGTCAGACTGGGAGGTCACGGTGGGAACAGCCTGAGAGGTTAAGGTGGGGTCAGACTGGGAGGTCATAGTGGGGTCAGACAGGGAGATCACGATGGGGTCAGACTGGGAGGTTAAGGTGGGGTCAGACTGGGAGGTCACGGTGGGGTCAGACTGGGAGGTCACGGTGTGATCAGACTGGGAGGCTACGGTGGGGTCAGACTGGGAGGTTACGGTGGGTTCAGACTGGGAGGTCACGGTGGGAACAGCCTGAGAGGTTAAGGTGGGGTCAGACTGGGAGGTCATAGTGGGGTCAGACTGGGAGATCACGATGGGGTCAGACTGGGAGGTTAAGGTGGGGTCAGACTGGGAGGTCACGGTGGGGTCAGACTGGGAGGTCACGGTGTGATTAGACTGGGAGGCTACGGTGGGGTCAGACTGGGAGGTTACGGTGGGTTCAGACTGGGAGGTCACGGTGGGATCAGACTGGGAGGTCATGGTGGGGTCAGACTGGGAAGTTACAGTGGGGTCAGACTGGGAGGTCATGTTGGGATCAGCCTGATAGGTCACGGTGTGATCAGACTGGGAGGTTACGGTGGGGTCAGACTGGGAGGTCATAGTGGGGTCAGACTGGGAGGTCATAGTGGGGTCAGACTGGGAGGTTACGGTGGAATCAGACTGGGAGGTCACAGTGGGGTCAGACTGGGAGGTCACGGTGGGGTCAGACTGGGAGGTCACGGTGCAGTCAGACTGGAGAGTCCATTGTGGGGTCAGCCTGAAAGGTCACTATGGTATCAGACCGAAAGATCATGATGGGGTTAGACTGGGAGGTCATGGGGTCAGCCTGAGAATGCATAGTGAGGTCAGACCGGGAGGTCACGGTGGGGTCAGACCGGGAAGTCATGGTGGGGTCAGCCTGAAAGGTCATTGTGGGGTTAGACTGGTAGGTCACAGTGGGGTCAGACTGGAAGGTAAAACTGAAATGTCATGGCAGCGTCAGACTGAGAGGTCAAGGTGGGATCAGACTGAGTTCATCGAGCAGTCATGAAGTGGGGTCAAACTGCAGCATCTAGTCATGGTTACATCAGTCTATGGGGTCACATCCTGGAGCTTTTGTGGGTTAAGGGTCACAGAGATTGTACCGGGGGGTGTAAACATTCGCATCGTGGTGGTGGTGATGGTAGTGGTGGGTGATGGTGGTGATGGTTAAATGATGTGCTGGCTCAAGACTCTGGGTGTGTGTGGCATCTAACCGTCCGAACTATGGGGTCATGGCATGTGCTGAACATGTATATTCTGCATCGACTACTCAGATGGACTTGGTTCAGTAACTGTCCTCAATCTCTATCCTTTAGACCAGCATCATCCTCCATCTCCTCATACCCAAAAGCCTCTCTGTTATTACTGGTTAAAAAATGCATTGTATAACAGTGTAGGAGCAGGAATACAGAGACACTGGAAGCAGAATGCAACAGGACATTGAGAGACCATGAGCAGGATTGGCTGAGGTCAGCATGGGGTTATAAAAGGGAAATCATAGTTTACTAATCCACTAATTGGAGATGTAATGAGTAGGATAGAGATGGAAGATCCAGTCAATGTGGTGTATTTGAGTTTTCATAGCGTCCCACAGGTTATTGGATAAAATTAAAGCTCATGGGGTTGGGGGTAAGATATAAACATTGGTTAAGAAACAGAGAGTGAGAATAATTGGTTGTGTTTCTGCCTGGTAGGCAGTGATGAGTGGGTACCATAAGGACCAGTGCTTGGATGTCAGCTATTCACAAAATACATGAATGTGCTGGATAATAGAAACAGTATTTCCCAGTTTACTGATGATCTAAAACTGGATGGGATTAAATGGTGATGTAGTGGGAAGTGTGGGTGTACAAGGGGATCAGGGAGTCCTTGTACACCAGTTAATGAAAGTAAGCAGGTAGGTGCAGCAAGAGAAATGGTGCATTGCCCTTCATTACATACGGCTTAGTTTAAACTCTACAGACTCTCTTTTGGAATATATTCAGGGACTTGGCCTTCACTGCTTTCAGTGGGAGGAAATTCCACAGGGTCACCACTCTGTCTACCTGAGACTCCACTTTCAAGGAGCTATGAACCTGCACTCCAAGGTCTCTTTGTTCAGCAACACTCCCTAGGACCTTACCATTAAGAGTATAAGTCCTGCTAAGATTTGCTTTCCCAAAATGCAGCACCTCGCATTTATCTGAATTAAACTCCATCTGCCACTTCTCAGCCCATTGGCCCATCTGGTCCAGATCCTGTTGTAATCTGAGGTAACCCTCTTCACTGTCCACTACACCTCCAATTTTGGTGTCATCTGCAAACTTACTAACTGTACCTCTTATGTTCGCATCCAAATCATTTATGTAAATGACAAAAAGTAGAGGGCCCAGCACTGATCCTTGTGGCACTCCACTGGTCACAGGCCTCCAGTCTGAAAAACAACCCTCCCCCACCACCCTCTGTTTCCTAACTTCAAGCCCATTTTGTATCCAATTGGCTAGCTGTCCCTGGATCCCATGTGATCTAACCTCACTAACCAGCATACCATGCAGAACCATATCAAAGGCCTTGCTAAAGACCATATAGACAACGTCCACTGTCTTGGACTCCCCAAAACAGAGAACACATAACTCCCAGTATCTAGCCTGCCCAGCCCATTAAAATTAACCCCCCCCCCCCCCCATTCTTCTAAACCCTATTGAATATGAAACCAGCTGGGACCAATCTCTCCTCGGGGGAGAGTCCCAGTAGACTCAGGCCCCAGTGAACTCTCACTTCACTCCTTTCTTAGGTCATGAGCCCAAACCCTGGACACAGTTCTCCAGCCGTGCTCTCACCAAGGCTCTGTATAACGACAGGAACACCTCCCTACCTAGAACATCAAACACAGAACAGTCCAGGAGAGGAACAGGCCCTTCACACCACAATGTTGTGTTGAACATGACACCAAATGAAACTAATCCCTTCTGCCTGCCCTTGGTCCATATCCCTGCATTCCTGGCATATTCATGGGTTTATCTAAAAGTCTCTTAAACCCCCCCCCCCCCCCCCGTTGTACCAGCCTCCACCACCACCCCCTGATAGTGTGTTCCAGTCTCCTATCCTCTCTGTGTAATAACCTTCCCCCTCACATCCCCTTTGAACTTTCCCCCTCTCACCTTAAATGCTTGCCCCCCTAGTTTTAGAGATTTCAACTCTGGGAAGAAGATTTTGACCTTTAACCCTATCTGTGCATCTCATAATGTTACAGACTTCTGTCAAGTCTCCCCTCAGCCTCCCCTGCTCCAGAGAAATCAGCCTGAGTTTTTCCAGCCTCTCCTTATAGCCCATACCCTCTAATCCAGGCAGCATCCTGGGAAACCCCTTCGACACCCTCTCCAAAGCCTCCATATCCTTCCTGGAATGTGGGGACCAGAATTGAACATAGTGCCCTCGGTGTGGGCCTATCCAAAGTCTTATAAAGCTGCAAGATGACATCCTGAGTCTTGTACTCAGTTCCCTGACCAATAGAGGTAAGTGTGTCATACACTTTCTTTCCCCCCCTGTCTACCTGCGTGGCCACTTTCAGGGAGCTAGGGACTGCAACCCCAAGGTCCCTCTGTACATCAGTGCTGTTCAGGGGCCTAGGAGACAGTGAGGAGTGCAGATGCTGGAGATCAGAGTCGAGAGTGTGGTGCTGGAAAAGCACAGCAGGTCAGGCAGCATCCGAGGAGCAGGAGAGTTGACATTTTGGGCATAAGTCCTTCTTCAGGGAAAGCTGTTCAGGGTCCTGCCATTAACTGGATACTTTTCCTTAACATTTGATCTCCCAAAGTGCAGCACCTCACACATCCCCAGATTAAACTCCATCTGCCATTTCTCTGCCCATATCTGCAACTGATCTCTATCCCCCTGTATCCTTCGACACTATCCACAACTCCCCCCGATCTTTGTATCACCTACAAACTTACCAACCCACCCATCTACACTTTCATCCAGGTCATTTATACATCTCACAAACAGCAGAGGGCCCAGTACTGATCCCTGTGGAACCCCACCAGTCACCGACCCCCCAGCCTGAAAAACACCCTTCCCCCACTACCCTCTGCCTTCCCAGGGCAAGCCAATTCTGAATCCACATGGGCAAGGCCCCGTGGATCCTGTGAGTCTTAATATTCGGGATGAGCCGACCATGTGGGACCTTGTCGAAAGCCTTACTAAAATCCATGTGGACAACATCCACTGCTCTATCCTCATCGATCACCTTCATCACCTCCTCGAAAGATTCAATCACGTTAGTAATCCATGACCTGCCCCACACAGAGCCATGCTGACTGGCCCTAACTAAGCCATGCTTGTCCAAATACACGTAAATCCTATCCCTAAGAATTCCCTCCAATAGCTTCCCAACCACCGATGTGAGACTCCCTGGTCTATAGTTTCCTGGATTATCCCTATTTCCCTTCTTGAACCCAGAGGAACAACATTAGCTACTCACTAGTCCTCCGGTACCCCTCCAGTGGGGAGGATACACAGATCTTACTCAAGGCCCCAGCAATCTCCCCTCTTGTCTCTCTCAGTAACCTGGAGTAGATACCATCGGGCCCTGGGGATTTATCCACCTTAACGCTCTTCAAACACCCAGCACCACATCTTTCATAATCTCCGAATGCCTGAGGATATTAGCATGCTCCACCCTCCATATCCTTCCCCTGGGTGAATACTGACACAAAGTACTCGTTTAGGATCGCACCCACATCCTCTGCCTCCAAGCACTAGTACCCTCCTTTATCCTGGAGTCATCTTCCTTCTCCCTAGATATCCTCTTGTTTTTAATGTCTCTGTAGAATGTGTTGGGATTCTCTCTAACCTGACTTACCAAGGTCATTTCATCGCCCCTCCTTGCTCTCCCTATTCCCTGCTTGAGTACTTTGCTGCTTTCCTTATATTCCCCATGGACCTCGTCTGATTTTACCTTCCTAAACCTTATAGATGCTTCTTTTGCCCTTTTGACTAAATCCCCAACCCCCCTCGTTATCCGAGGATCGCTTGCCTTGCCATCCTTACCCTCCCTCCTTACTGGGACATGCTGCTCCTGAACTCTCCCCAGCAGGTCTTTAAACACCTCCCACATGTCCAAGTGTGGCCTTGCCTGGTCACAGCTCCTCCCAATTAACACTCCCTAGCCCCGGCCTAACGCTGACGGAAACTCCCTTCCCCCAATCTAGTCTCTTCCCACAAGGTCCTGCCCTGTCCTTGTTCATCGCTATCTTAAAGCTTAAGGAGTTGTGATCATTGTTTCCGAAATGCTGTCCCACAGAAAGGCCAGTCACCTGACCACGCCCATTAGCCAATACAAGGCCCAGTATGGTCTCCTCCTGTCATTGGACTATCTGTGCACTGTTTCAAGAAACCCTCTTGGATGCCCCTAACAAACTCTGCCCCGTCTGAGCCCCTTGCTCGAAGGGAGTCCCAGCCAATATTGGGGACGTTAAAGCCCCCCATAATGCCAGCTTTGTTTTTATGGCATCTTTCCATAACCTGCCTCTATGTTTGTTCCTCAGTCTCTCGGTGGCTGTTGGGTCGAGCCTATGGTACCATCCTATCGGAGTGATTGCAGCCATTTTATTTTTGTACTTTACCCATGTTGCCTCAGTGGATGGAGCCTTCACTGTGTCCTCTCTGAGTACAGGTGTAACATTCTCTGTAACTCCTCCACCTCCTTGACCTTCCTCTCTATCTCGTCCAAAACAACGAAACCCTGGAGTGTTCAGCAGCCAGTCCTGTCCCTCTCTCAGCCAAGTGTCTGTAATGTCCACAACATCATTCCCCCATGTACTGATCCAGGCCCCAAGCTCATCTGACTTACTTATAAAACACCCATGTGCCAGAAATGAATAAAATCGGCTCTGTTAATTCAGAGAGTAGTTTGGAATCTGATCGCGCGGACAGAGTCAGCTCCCCGGTGGTTAGACAGAGCTGAGGAAAGCTCTCGAGACCCGGACCTTGCGAACTGATTAGTTTATGACACGATTCATGGGGAATTCACTGCCCTAACTGTGGCTCGGTGCTATTCCGAAGTACATCAGGATACTACAGGAGAGAAAGCAGCTTGGAGCTGACCGTTAATTACACAGGTTGGCATGCTTAAATGTTGGTACTAAATTAGAGGTTAGTCATTAAGTTCAAAACTAAAGCACTATGATGCACTCCTCAAGATTAAACAGTATCACCACCTGCTCGAGTTACACAGATTGCTCACACTAAGCAGAGATTTCCCGAATTGGCTGAATGACCGTGAAGAGGCAATAACTAGAGAAGGAAGGGGGTCTAATTGGAAAGTTTATGTCACCTTGACTGGTTCTACTATAAACCGACCGACTCCCACAGCTACCTGGACTACACCTCCTCCCATCCTGCCCCCTGTAAAAACGCCATCCCATATTCCCAATTCCTTCGTCTCCGCCGCATCTGCTCCCAGGAGGACCAGTTCAAAATACGTACAACACAGATGGCCTCCTTCTTCAAGGACCGCAATATCCCCCCCGACGTGGTCGACGGTGCCCTCCACTGCATCTCTTCCACTTCCCGCTCCTCCGCCCTTGAGCCCCGCCCCTCCAACCGCCACCAGGACAGAACCCCACTGGTCCTCACCTACCACCCCACCAATCTCCATGTACAGCGTATCATCCGCCGTCATTTCCACCACCTCCAAACGGACCCCACCACCAGGGATATATTTTCCTCCCCTCCCCTATCAGCGTTCCGTAAAGACCACTCCCTCCATGACTCCCTCGTCAGGTCCACAACCCCCACCAACCCAACCTCCACTCCCGGCACCTTCCCCTGCAACCGCAGGAGCTGCAAGACTTGCGCCCACACCTCCCCCCTCACCTCCCTCCAAGGCCCCAAGGGACACTTCCATATCTGCCACAAATTCACCTTCACCTCCACACACATCATCTATTGCATCCTCTGCACCCGATGTGGCCTCCTCTATATTGGGGAGACAGGCCGCCTACTTGCGGAGCATTTCAGAGAACACCTCTGGGACACCCGGACCAACCAACCCAACCACCCTGTGGCTCAACACTTCAACTCCCCCTCCCACTCCACCAAGGATATGCAGGTCCTTGGACTCCTCCATCGTCAGACCACAACAACACGACGATTGGAGGAAGAACGCCTCATCTTCCGCCTGGGAACCCTCCAACCACAAGGGATGAACTCGGATTTCACCAGTTTCCTCATTTCCCCTCCCCCCAGCCTGTCTCGGTCCCAACCCTTGAACTCAGCACCGCCTTCCTAACCTGCAATCATCTTCCTGACCTCTCCGCCCCCACCCCACTCCGGCCTATCACCCTCACCTTGACCTCCCTCCACCTATCACATTCCCAACACCCCTCCCCCAAGTCCCTCCTCCCTACCTTTTGTCTTAGCCTGCTTGGCACACCCTCCTCATTCCTGAAGAAGGGCTTATGCCCGAATCGTCGATTCTCCTGCTCCTTGGATGCTGCCTGAGCTGCTGCGCTTTTCCAGCACCACATTTTTAAGCTCTGATCTCCAGCATCTGCAGCCCTCACTTCCTCCTGGTTCTACAGCCTGCACTGATCATTCAGCAAAGGGAGGAGACACGATCATGAGAAGGAAGATACGGACCACCTTTCACATTACCTCACGGTGAGGAGTGCAGAGCCTGCAAAGTTCTGGCTGGGGACACAAAATGGAACTCTCAGCCGAATCTGGAAAATGGCTTCCAGGCAAAAAACTGCTAACTTTGCCCCAACAATCCTCTCCTTTTGCTTTTCATAATCAGAAAGGCAGGTCCGGGGCTTCAACAAAAGGGGGGATGTACCCCGAACCGGGGGGCTATCTGGAGAGGGCGGTTCTGAGTCCGTTTGGTAACCCTCGGAATCCGATCCGATATCCTCCTCAAATCCAGGGCGTGAGGGCGTAGGGCTGAGGGGCTTAGTGATGACACAAGGGCACAACAGGAAGGTAGCCTTAACTAATTGGGCTATAGGTGGGGCAGAGGGTAGCAGCAATGAGCTGCAGCGTACGCAGACCTGAATCACTCGCCCATCCAGCTCCAAAGATCCCAAAGGGAAGTCTCGTGGCTGCCTCTCTGATGTGGTCAGCAAGATTGGTGATGTTTTCACTTGCATCAGGGATATAGGTGCAACAGGCAGAGCCAATGAGGGCACATGTGCCCCCCCTTCTCGGCCAATAGATAATCCAGCGCTACCCGGTTCTGGAGGGCAGCCATCTCTGCATTAATCTCCTTTCGGGCTAAAGCTGAGTCATTGGCCACTTCTCTAGGAGGGATGCCAGGTGCCTGGCTTCAATGGTCAGCAGGGTGGTCCCATAGAAAGGGGTGGGATACGGCTAGGAACTGCTCCCAGGCAGATAAAGCTCTTATTGGAGCGAGTTCTGAGCAGCTCGAATGGGGATGAGTGGAAATGATAGATGTAGGGGACGACATAACCAACATAGTAGCTACCAACCCAGGAGACCGGCAGCCACAAATGAAATAGGCCCAGTTTCCTGAACCCACTGGGAAGCCGCAACACGGCCACCTCAGAGGGCTGATTCCGTTCCAACCACCATCCAGTGGTATCAGATTCGTCGAATGGGATGGGTCAAAGAGGGATTCCTCCCTGAGAATGAAGGGGAATGCGAGCACATACCCAGCAGCAGGAACGGTTAATCTCTCTCGCGTAGGTACAAGTCATGTGTAGGAAGGTGTTAGTATGTAACTCGCGAATGACAAAATGTTCCCTTTGCCCCATTCAAACCCCACCAGGGGGTACAGAGCTAGGAGCGACACAGAGAAGAGGCAGACAGTCACACCCCAGATGGCACAACCAGCGGGCACACCATCTTTCGCAATGGGTGGCGTGTGTCCACTCAGGTACTCCTCGTCAGCTGTACGGGTCACTAGGAGGACGCGGTGTGGGCCATTCCACCTCACAGAAGGAGGATTCTTTTCAAAGGATTTAATCAGCACATATTCCCCTGGGGGGGTGGGGGGGGGCATGATGATTGGCAACTGAATGTTCCAGGTTATAGACGCTTCACACAGGACAGGGAGGGAAGTAAAAGGGGGGTGGAGTCGCATTGCTGGTCAGGGACGATATCACGGCTGTGCTAAAGGAGGACACTATGGCCGTCTTGGGTAGTGAGGCATTATGGGTGGAGCTGAGAAATAAGAAGGGAGCAGTTACACTGTTGGGGCTGTATTACAGGCCTTGTGGTTGTGTTCACCGAGCTGGGAATTTGTGTTGCAAACGTTTCGTCCCCTGTCTAGGCGACATCATCAGTGCTTGGGAGCCTCCTGCGAAGCGCTTCTTTGATGTTTCCTCCGGTGTTTATAGTGGCCTGTCCCTGCCGCTTCCGGTTGTCAGTTTCAGCTGTCCGCTGTAGTGGTTGGTATATTTGGTCCAGGTCGATGTGTTTGTTGATGGAGTTTGTGGATGAATGCCATGCCTCTAGGAATTCCCTGGCTGTTCTCTGTCTGGCTTGCCCTATGATAGTAGTGTTGTCCCAGTCGAATTCATGTTGCTTGTCGTCTGCGTGTGTGGCTACTAAGGATAGCTGGTCGTGTCGTTTCGTGGCTAGTTGATGTTCATGGATGCGGGTCGTTAGCTGTCTTCCTGTTTGTCCTATATAGTGTTTTGTGCAGTCCTTGCATGGGATTTTGTACACTACATTCGTCTTGCTCATGTTGGGTATCGGGTCCTTCGTTCTGGTGAGTTGTTGTCTGAGCGTGGCTGTTGGTTTGTGTGCCGTTATGAGTCCTAGGGGTCGCAGTAGTCTGGCAGTCAGTTCCGAGATGCTCCTGATGTATGGTAGTGTGGCTAGTCCTTTTGGTTGTGGTATGTCCTCGTTCCGTGGTCTTTCTCTTAGGCATCTGTTGATGAAGTTGCGCAGGTATCCGTTTTTGGCGAATACCTTGGATAGGTGTTCCTCTTCTTCTTTTTGCAGTTCTGGTGTACTGCAGTGTGTTGCCCTTCTGAATAGTGTCCTGATGCAGCTTCGTTTGTGTGTGTTGGGGTGGTTACTTTCATAGTTTAGGACTTGGTCTGTGTGTGTGGCTTTCCTGTATACCCTTGTAGTGAATTCTCCGTCTGGTGTTCTCTGTACCATCACGTCTAGGAATGGGAGTTGGTTGTCCTTTTCTTCCTCTCTCGTGAATCGGATTCCTGTGAGTGTGGCGTTGATGATCCGGTGTGTGTTCTCTATTTCTGTGTTTTTAATGATTACAAAGGTATCATCCACATATCTGACCCAGAGTTTGGGTTGAATTTGTGGTAAGATTGTTTGTTCTAACCTTTGCATTACTGCTTCTGCTATGAGTCCAGAGATGGGTGAGCCCATGGGTGTTCCGTTGATTTGTTCGTATATCTGGTTGTTGAATGTGAAGTGTGTTGTGAGGCACAGGTCCAGTAGTTTAAGTATGCCGTCTTTGTTGATGGGTTCAATGTCCTGTTTTCTGTTCTGTATGTTCAGCAGGTCGGCTATTGTTTCTCTGGCTAGGGTTTTGTCGATAGAGGTGTATTACAGACCTCCCAGCAGAGAGTGTGAGGTAGAAGAACAAATCGATGAACAAATTATGGAAAGGTGTAGAGGCAACAGGGTGGTGGTGATGGGAGACTTTAATTTTCCCAACATTGACTGGGAGAGGTCTGGATGGAGTAGAGTTTGTTAGAAGCGTCCAGAAGAGTTTCCTAGTGCAGTACATCAAAGGTCCGGCGAGGGAAGGGGCCGTGTTGGACCTGGTACTGGGGAACCAGCCAGGCCAGGTGGTAGAAGTTGTGGTGGGGGATTTCTTTGGGAACAGTGACCCCAATTGTGTAAGTTTTGGAATACTCGTAGATAAAGAAGAGAGTGGTCCTGAGGGGAGAGTACTCCTGAGGGGAGAGTACTCCTGAGAGGAGAGTACTCCTGAGGGGAGAGTACTCCCGAGGGGAGAGTACTAAACTGGGCCAAGGCTAATTATATCAAAACTAGGCAGGAGCTGGGAAATGTGGATTGGACACAGCTATTTGAAGGGAAGTCCACATTTGAGATGTGGGAGGCTTTCAAAGATAGGTTAAAGATAGTGCAGGACAGGCATGTCCCATTGAAGGCAAAGGAGAGGAAGGGCAAGATTCACAAACCGTGGATGACAGGAGAAATTGTACGACTAGCCAAGAGGAAAAGGGAAGTGTACATAAGGACCAGGCAGCTCAGAACAGAACAGGCCCGGGAGGAATATCAGAAGAGTAGGACCAGTCTTAAACGAGGAATCAAGCGGACTAAAAGGGGTCATGAAATAGCTTTAGTGAGCAGAATTAAGGAGAAAGCATTTTATTCTTATGTAAGAAGCAAGTGGGTAACTAGAGAAAGGATTGGTCCACTACAGGATAAGGAAGGAAGGCTGTGTGCCGAACCTGAGAGAATGGGAGAGACTCTGAATGATTACTTTGCATCAGTGTTCACTGAGGAGAGGGACATGATGGATGTTGACATTAGTGATAGAAGTTTGGTTAGTCTGGATCACATCTGACCACGGTGTGTGACATTAGTGGGGAGACACGGTGTGTGACATTAGTGGGGAGACACGGTGTGTGACATTAGTGGGAGACACGGTGTGTGACATTAGTGGGGAGACACGGTGTGTGACATTAGTGGGGAGACACGGTGTGTGACATTAGTGGGGAGACACGGTGTGTGACATTAGTGGGGGACGTGGTGTGTGACATTAGTGGGGAGACACGGTGTGTGACATTAGTGGGAGACACGGTGTGTGACATTAGTGGGAGACACGGTGTGTGACATTAGTGGGGAGACACGGTGTGTGACATTAGTGGGGAGACACGGTGTGTGACATTAGTGGGAGACACGGTGTGTGACATTAGTGGGGAGACACGGTGTGTGACATTAGTGGGGAGACACGGTGTGTGACATTAGTGGGAGACACGGTGTGTGACATTAGTGGGAGACACGGTGTGTGACATTAGTGGGGAGACACGGTGTGTGACATTAGTGGGAGACACGGTGTGTGACATTAGTGGGAGACACGGTGTGTGACATTAGTGGGAGACACGGTGTGTGACATTAGTGGGGAGACACGGTGTGTGACATTAGTGGGGAGACACGGTGTGTGACATTAGTGGGAGACACGGTGTGTGTCATTAGTGGGAGACACGGTGTGTGACATTAGTGGGGAGACACGGTGTGTGTCATTAGTGGGAGACACGGTGTGTGACATTAGTGGGAGACACGGTGTGTGACATTAGTGGGGAGACACGGTGTGTGACATTAGTGGGGAGACACGGTGTGTGACATTAGTGGGGAGACACGGTGTGTGACATTAGTGGGGAGACACGGTGTGTGACATTAGTGGGAGACACGGTGTGTGACATTAGTGGGGAGACACGGTGTGTGACATTAGTGGGGAGACACGGTGTGTGACATTAGTGGGAGACACGGTGTGTGACATTAGTGGGAGACACGGTGTGTGACATTAGTGGGGAGACACGGTGTGTGACATTAGTGGGAGACACGGTGTGTGACATTAGTGGGAGACACGGTGTGTGTCATTAGTGGGAGACACGGTGTGTGACATTAGTGGGGAGACACGGTGTGTGACATTAGTGGGGAGACACGGTGTGTGACATTAGTGGGGAGACACGGTGTGTGACATTAGTGGGGAGACACGGTGTGTGACATTAGTGGGAGACACGGTGTGTGACATTAGTGGGGAGACACGGTGTGTGACATTAGTGGGGAGACACGGTGTGTGACATTAGTGGGAGACACGGTGTGTGACATTAGTGGGAGACACGGTGTGTGACATTAGTGGGGAGACACGGTGTGTGACATTAGTGGGAGACACGGTGTGTGACATTAGTGGGAGACACGGTGTGTGACATTAGTGGGGAGACACGGTGTGTGACATTAGTGGGGACGTGGTGTGTGACATTAGTGGGAGACACGGTGTGTGACATTAGTGGGGAGACACGGTGTGTGACATTAGTGGGAGACACGGTGTGTGACATTAGTGGGGAGACACGGTGTGTGACATTAGTGGGAGACACGGTGTGTGACATTAGTGGGAGACACGGTGTGTGACATTAGTGGGAGACACGGTGTGTGACATTAGTGGGAGACACGGTGTGTGACATTAGTGGGGAGACACGGTGTGTGACATTAGTCGGGGACGTGGTGTGTGACATTAGTGGGGAGACACGGTGTGTGACATTAGTGGGAGACACGGTGTGTGACATTAGTGGGGAGACACGGTGTGTGACATTAGTGGGGAGACACGGTGTGTGACATTAGTCGGGGACGTGGTGTGTGACATTAGTGGGGAGACACGGTGTGTGACATTAGTGGGAGACACGGTGTGTGACATTAGTGGGAGACACGGTGTGTGACATTAGTGGGGAGACACGGTGTGTGACATTAGTGGGGAGACACGGTGTGTGTCATTAGTGGGAGACACGGTGTGTGACATTAGTGGGGAGACACGGTGTGTGACATTAGTGGGAGACACGGTGTGTGACATTAGTGGGAGACACGGTGTGTGACATTAGTGGGGAGACACGGTGTGTGACATTAGTGGGGAGACACGGTGTGTGACATTAGTGGGAGACACGGTGTGTGACATTAGTGGGGAGACACGGTGTGTGACATTAGTGGGAGACACGGTGTGTGACATTAGTGGGGAGACACGGTGTGTGACATTAGTGGGGAGACACGGTGTGTGACATTAGTGGGGAGACACGGGTGTGTGACATTAGTGGGAGACACGGTGTGTGACATTAGTGGGGAGACACGGTGTGTGACATTAGTGGGAGACACGGTGTGTGACATTAGTGGGAGACACGGTGTGTGACATTAGTGGGAGACACGGTGTGTGACATTAGTGGGGAGACACGGTGTGTGACATTAGTGGGGAGACACGGTGTGTGACATTAGTGGGGAGACACGGTGTGTGACATTAGTGGGGAGACACGGTGTGTGACATTAGTGGGAGACACGGTGTGTGACATTAGTGGGGAGACACGGTGTGTGACATTAGTGGGGAGACACGGTGTGTGACATTAGTGGGAGACACGGTGTGTGACATTAGTGGGGAGACACGGTGTGTGACATTAGTGGGGAGACACGGTGTGTGACATTAGTGGGAGACACGGTGTGTGACATTAGTGGGGAGACACGGTGTGTGACATTAGTGGGGAGACACGGTGTGTGACATTAGTGGGGAGACACGGTGTGTGACATTAGTGGGAGACACGGTGTGTGACATTAGTGGGGAGACACGGTGTGTGACATTAGTGGGAGACACGGTGTGTGACATTAGTGGGAGACACGGTGTGTGACATTAGTGGGGAGACACGGTGTGTGACATTAGTGGGAGACACGGTGTGTGACATTAGTGGGAGACACGGTGTGTGACATTAGTGGGAGACACGGTGTGTGACATTAGTGGGAGACACGGTGTGTGACATTAGTGGGAGACACGGTGTGTGACATTAGTGGGGAGACACGGTGTGTGACATTAGTGGGAGACACGGTGTGTGACATTAGTGGGAGACACGGTGTGTGACATTAGTGGGGAGACACGGTGTGTGTGACATTAGTGGGAGACACGGTGTGTGTCATTAGTGGGACGTGGTGTGTGACATTAGTGGGAGACACGGTGTGTGACATTAGTGGGGAGACACGGTGTGTGACATTAGTGGGGAGACACGGTGTGTGACATTAGTGGGGAGACACGGTGTGTGACATTAGTGGGAGACACGGTGTGTGACATTAGTGGGGAGACACGGTGTGTGACATTAGTGGGGAGACACGGTGTGTGTCATTAGTCGGGGACGTGTGTGTGACATTAGTGGGAGACACGGTGTGTGACATTAGTGGGGAGACACGGTGTGTGACATTAGTGGGGAGACACGGTGTGTGACATTAGTGGGGAGACACGGTGTGTGACATTAGTGGGGAGACACGGTGTGTGACATTAGTGGGGAGACACGGTGTGTGACATTAGTGGGAGACACGGTGTGTGACATTAGTGGGGAGACACGGTGTGTGACATTAGTGGGAGACACGGTGTGTGACATTAGTGGGGAGACACGGTGTGTGACATTAGTGGGGAGACACGGTGTGTGACATTAGTGGGAGACACGGTGTGTGACATTAGTGGGGAGACACGGTGTGTGACATTAGTGGGGAGACACGGTGTGTGACATTAGTGGGGAGACACGGTGTGTGACATTAGTGGGAGACACGGTGTGTGACATTAGTGGGGAGACACGGTGTGTGACATTAGTGGGAGACACGGTGTGTGACATTAGTGGGGAGACACGGTGTGTGACATTAGTGGGAGACACGGTGTGTGTCATTAGTGGGGAGACACGGTGTGTGTCATTAGTCGGGGACGTGGTGTGTGACATTAGTGGGAGACACGGTGTGTGACATTAGTCGGGAGACCGGTGTGTGACATTAGTGGGGAGACACGGTGTGTGACATTAGTGGGGAGACACGGTGTGTGACATTAGTGGGGAGACACGGTGTGTGACATTAGTGGGGAGACACGGTGTGTGACATTAGTGGGGAGACACGGTGTGTGACATTAGTGGGGAGACACGGTGTGTGACATTAGTGGGAGACACGGTGTGTGACATTAGTGGGGAGACACGGTGTGTGACATTAGTGGGGAGACACGGTGTGTGACATTAGTGGGAGACACGGTGTGTGTCATTAGTGGGGAGACACGGTGTGTGTCATTAGTCGGGGACGTGGTGTGTGACATTAGTGGGAGACACGGTGTGTGACATTAGTGGGAGACACGGTGTGTGACATTAGTGGGAGACACGGTGTGTGTCATTAGTCGGGGACGTGGTGTGTGACATTAGTGGGAGACACGGTGTGTGACATTAGTGGGGAGACACGGTGTGTGACATTAGTGGGAGACACGGTGTGTGACATTAGTGGGAGACACGGTGTGTGACATTAGTGGGGAGACACGGTGTGTGACATTAGTGGGGAGACACGGTGTGTGACATTAGTCGGGGACGTGGTGTGTGACATTAGTGGGGAGACACGGTGTGTGACATTAGTGGGGAGACACGGTGTGTGACATTAGTGGGGAGACACGGTGTGTGACATTAGTGGGAGACACGGTGTGTGACATTAGTGGGGAGACACGGTGTGTGACATTAGTGGGGAGACACGGTGTGTGACATTAGTGGGAGACACGGTGTGTGACATTAGTGGGGAGACACGGTGTGTGACATTAGTGGGAGACACGGTGTGTGACATTAGTCGGGGACGTGGTGTGTGACATTAGTGGGGAGACACGGTGTGTGACATTAGTGGGGAGACACGGTGTGTGACATTAGTGGGGAGACACGGTGTGTGACATTAGTGGGAGACACGGTGTGTGACATTAGTGGGGAGACACGGTGTGTGACATTAGTGGGGAGACACGGTGTGTGACATTAGTCGGGGACGTGGTGTGTGACATTAGTGGGAGACACGGTGTGTGACATTAGTGGGGAGACACGGTGTGTGACATTAGTGGGGAGACACGGTGTGTGACATTAGTGGGAGACACGGTGTGTGACATTAGTGGGGAGACACGGTGTGTGACATTAGTGGGGAGACACGGTGTGTGACATTAGTGGGAGACACGGTGTGTGACATTAGTGGGAGACACGGTGTGTGACATTAGTGGGGAGACACGGTGTGTGACATTAGTGGGAGACACGGTGTGTGACATTAGTGGGGAGACACGGTGTGTGACATTAGTGGGGAGACACGGTGTGTGACATTAGTGGGAGACACGGTGTGTGACATTAGTGGGGAGACACGGTGTGTGACATTAGTGGGGAGACACGGTGTGTGACATTAGTGGGGAGACACGGTGTGTGACATTAGTGGGGAGACACGGTGTGTGACATTAGTGGGAGACACGGTGTGTGACATTAGTGGGGAGACACGGTGTGTGACATTAGTGGGAGACACGGTGTGTGACATTAGTGGGGAGACACGGTGTGTGACATTAGTGGGGAGACACGGTGTGTGACATTAGTGGGGAGACACGGTGTGTGACATTAGTGGGAGACACGGTGTGTGACATTAGTGGGGAGACACGGTGTGTGACATTAGTGGGAGACACGGTGTGTGACATTAGTGGGAGACACGGTGTGTGACATTAGTGGGAGACACGGTGTGTGACATTAGTGGGGAGACACGGTGTGTGACATTAGTGGGGAGACACGGTGTGTGACATTAGTGGGGAGACACGGTGTGTGACATTAGTGGGAGACACGGTGTGTGACATTAGTGGGGAGACACGGTGTGTGACATTAGTGGGAGACACGGTGTGTGACATTAGTGGGAGACACGGTGTGTGACATTAGTGGGGAGACACGGTGTGTGACATTAGTGGGGAGACACGGTGTGTGACATTAGTGGGGAGACACGGTGTGTGACATTAGTGGGAGACACGGTGTGTGACATTAGTGGGAGACACGGTGTGTGACATTAGTGGGGAGACACGGTGTGTGACATTAGTGGGGAGACACGGTGTGTGACATTAGTGGGGAGACACGGTGTGTGACATTAGTGGGAGACACGGTGTGTGACATTAGTGGGGAGACACGGTGTGTGACATTAGTGGGAGACACGGTGTGTGACATTAGTGGGAGACACGGTGTGTGACATTAGTGGGGAGACACGGTGTGTGACATTAGTGGGGAGACACGGTGTGTGACATTAGTGGGAGACACGGTGTGTGACATTAGTGGGAGACACGGTGTGTGACATTAGTGGGGAGACACGGTGTGTGACATTAGTGGGAGACACGGTGTGTGACATTAGTGGGAGACACGGTGTGTGACATTAGTGGGGAGACACGGTGTGTGACATTAGTGGGGAGACACGGTGTGTGACATTAGTGGGGAGACACGGTGTGTGACATTAGTGGGGAGACACGGTGTGTGACATTAGTGGGAGACACGGTGTGTGACATTAGTGGGAGACACGGTGTGTGACATTAGTGGGAGACACGGTGTGTGACATTAGTGGGGAGACACGGTGTGTGACATTAGTGGGGAGACACGGTGTGTGACATTAGTGGGAGACACGGTGTGTGACATTAGTGGGGAGACACGGTGTGTGACATTAGTGGGAGACACGGTGTGTGACATTAGTGGGGAGACACGGTGTGTGACATTAGTGGGAGACACGGTGTGTGACATTAGTGGGAGACACGGTGTGTGACATTAGTGGGGAGACACGGTGTGTGACATTAGTGGGAGACACGGTGTGTGACATTAGTGGGAGACACGGTGTGTGACATTAGTGGGGAGACACGGTGTGTGACATTAGTGGGAGACACGGTGTGTGACATTAGTGGGGAGACACGGTGTGTGACATTAGTGGGGAGACACGGTGTGTGACATTAGTGGGAGACACGGTGTGTGACATTAGTGGGAGACACGGTGTGTGACATTAGTGGGGAGACACGGTGTGTGACATTAGTGGGAGACACGGTGTGTGACATTAGTGGGAGACACGGTGTGTGACATTAGTGGGGAGACACGGTGTGTGACATTAGTGGGGAGACACGGTGTGTGACATTAGTGGGGAGACACGGTGTGTGACATTAGTGGGAGACACGGTGTGTGACATTAGTGGGGAGACACGGTGTGTGACATTAGTGGGGAGACACGGTGTGTGACATTAGTGGGAGACACGGTGTGTGACATTAGTGGGAGACACGGTGTGTGACATTAGTGGGGAGACACGGTGTGTGACATTAGTGGGAGACACGGTGTGTGACATTAGTGGGAGACACGGTGTGTGACATTAGTGGGGAGACACGGTGTGTGACATTAGTGGGGAGACACGGTGTGTGACATTAGTGGGGAGACACGGTGTGTGACATTAGTGGGAGACACGGTGTGTGACATTAGTGGGAGACACGGTGTGTGACATTAGTGGGGAGACACGGTGTGTGACATTAGTGGGGAGACACGGTGTGTGACATTAGTGGGGAGACACGGTGTGTGACATTAGTGGGGAGACACGGTGTGTGACATTAGTGGGGAGACACGGTGTGTGACATTAGTGGGGAGACACGGTGTGTGACATTAGTGGGGAGACACGGTGTGTGACATTAGTGGGGAGACACGGTGTGTGACATTAGTGGGGAGACACGGTGTGTGACATTAGTGGGAGACACGGTGTGTGACATTAGTGGGGAGACACGGTGTGTGACATTAGTGGGAGACACGGTGTGTGACATTAGTGGGGAGACACGGTGTGTGACATTAGTGGGGAGACACGGTGTGTGACATTAGTGGGAGACACGGTGTGTGACATTAGTGGGGAGACACGGTGTGTGACATTAGTGGGGAGACACGGTGTGTGACATTAGTGGGGAGACACGGTGTGTGACATTAGTGGGAGACACGGTGTGTGACATTAGTGGGGAGACACGGTGTGTGACATTAGTGGGAGACACGGTGTGTGACATTAGTGGGAGACACGGTGGTGACATTAGTGGGGAGACACGGTGTGTGACATTAGTGGGGAGACACGGTGTGTGACATTAGTGGGGAGACACGGTGTGTGACATTAGTGGGAGACACGGTGTGTGACATTAGTGGGGAGACACGGTGTGTGTGACATTAGTGGGGAGACACGGTGTGTGACATTAGTGGGGAGACACGGTGTGTGACATTAGTGGGAGACACGGTGTGTGACATTAGTGGGGAGACACGGTGTGTGACATTAGTGGGGAGACACGGTGTGTGACATTAGTGGGGAGACACGGTGTGTGACATTAGTGGGAGACACGGTGTGTGACATTAGTGGGGAGACACGGTGTGTGACATTAGTGGGGAGACACGGTGTGTGACATTAGTGGGGAGACACGGTGTGTGACATTAGTGGGGAGACACGGTGTGTGACATTAGTGGGAGACACGGTGTGTGACATTAGTGGGGAGACACGGTGTGTGACATTAGTGGGAGACACGGTGTGTGACATTAGTGGGGAGACACGGTGTGTGACATTAGTGGGAGACACGGTGTGTGACATTAGTGGGAGACACGGTGTGTGACATTAGTGGGAGACACGGTGTGTGACATTAGTGGGGAGACACGGTGTGTGACATTAGTGGGGAGACACGGTGTGTGACATTAGTGGGAGACACGGTGTGTGACATTAGTGGGAGACACGGTGTGTGACATTAGTGGGGAGACACGGTGTGTGACATTAGTGGGGAGACACGGTGTGTGACATTAGTGGGGAGACACGGTGTGTGACATTAGTGGGAGACACGGTGTGTGACATTAGTGGGGAGACACGGTGTGTGACATTAGTGGGGAGACACGGTGTGTGACATTAGTGGGGAGACACGGTGTGTGACATTAGTGGGAGACACGGTGTGTGACATTAGTGGGGAGACACGGTGTGTGACATTAGTGGGGAGACACGGTGTGTGACATTAGTGGGAGACACGGTGTGTGACATTAGTGGGGAGACACGGTGTGTGACATTAGTGGGGAGACACGGTGTGTGACATTAGTGGGGAGACACGGTGTGTGACATTAGTGGGAGACACGGTGTGTGACATTAGTGGGAGACACGGTGTGTGACATTAGTGGGGAGACACGGTGTGTGACATTAGTGGGAGACACGGTGTGTGACATTAGTGGGGAGACACGGTGTGTGACATTAGTGGGAGACACGGTGTGTGACATTAGTGGGAGACACGGTGTGTGACATTAGTGGGAGACACGGTGTGTGACATTAGTGGGGAGACACGGTGTGTGACATTAGTGGGGAGACACGGTGTGTGACATTAGTGGGAGACACGGTGTGTGACATTAGTGGGAGACACGGTGTGTGACATTAGTGGGGAGACACGGTGTGTGACATTAGTGGGGAGACACGGTGTGTGACATTAGTGGGGAGACACGGTGTGTGACATTAGTGGGGAGACACGGTGTGTGACATTAGTGGGAGACACGGTGTGTGACATTAGTGGGGAGACACGGTGTGTGACATTAGTGGGAGACACGGTGTGTGACATTAGTGGGGAGACACGGTGTGTGACATTAGTGGGGAGACACGGTGTGTGACATTAGTGGGAGACACGGTGTGTGACATTAGTGGGAGACACGGTGTGTGACATTAGTGGGAGACACGGTGTGTGACATTAGTGGGGAGACACGGTGTGTGACATTAGTGGGGAGACACGGTGTGTGACATTAGTGGGGAGACACGGTGTGTGACATTAGTGGGGAGACACGGTGTGTGACATTAGTGGGAGACACGGTGTGTGACATTAGTGGGGAGACACGGTGTGTGACATTAGTGGGAGACACGGTGTGTGACATTAGTGGGGAGACACGGTGTGTGACATTAGTGGGGAGACACGGTGTGTGACATTAGTGGGGAGACACGGTGTGTGACATTAGTGGGGAGACACGGTGTGTGACATTAGTGGGGACACGGTGTGTGACATTAGTGGGAGACACGGTGTGTGACATTAGTGGGAGACACGGTGTGTGACATTAGTGGGGAGACACGGTGTGTGTCATTAGTGGGAGACACGGTGTGTGACATTAGTGGGAGACACGGTGTGTGACATTAGTGGGGAGACACGGTGTGTGACATTAGTGGGAGACACGGTGTGTGACATTAGTGGGGAGACACGGTGTGTGACATTAGTGGGAGACACGGTGTGTGACATTAGTGGGGAGACACGGTGTGTGACATTAGTGGGGAGACACGGTGTGTGACATTAGTGGGGAGACACGGTGTGTGACATTAGTGGGGAGACACGGTGTGTGACATTAGTGGGAGACACGGTGTGTGACATTAGTGGGAGACACGGTGTGTGACATTAGTGGGGAGACACGGTGTGTGACATTAGTGGGAGACACGGTGTGTGACATTAGTGGGGAGACACGGTGTGTGACATTAGTGGGGAGACACGGTGTGTGACATTAGTGGGAGACACGGTGTGTGACATTAGTGGGGAGACACGGTGTGTGACATTAGTGGGGAGACACGGTGTGTGACATTAGTGGGGAGACACGGTGTGTGACATTAGTGGGAGACACGGTGTGTGACATTAGTGGGGAGACACGGTGTGTGACATTAGTGGGGAGACACGGTGTGTGACATTAGTGGGGAGACACGGTGTGTGACATTAGTGGGAGACACGGTGTGTGACATTAGTGGGAGACACGGTGTGTGACATTAGTGGGGAGACACGGTGTGTGACATTAGTGGGAGACACGGTGTGTGACATTAGTGGGAGACACGGTGTGTGACATTAGTGGGAGACACGGTGTGTGACATTAGTGGGGAGACACGGTGTGTGACATTAGTGGGGAGACACGGTGTGTGACATTAGTGGGAGACACGGTGTGTGACATTAGTGGGAGACCGGTGTGTGACATTAGTGGGGAGACACGGTGTGTGACATTAGTGGGAGACACGGTGTGTGACATTAGTGGGGAGACACGGTGTGTGACATTAGTGGGGAGACACGGTGTGTGACATTAGTGGGAGACACGGTGTGTGACATTAGTGGGAGACACGGTGTGTGACATTAGTGGGGAGACACGGTGTGTGTCATTAGTGGGGAGACACGGTGTGTGACATTAGTGGGAGACACGGTGTGTGACATTAGTGGGAGACACGGTGTGTGACATTAGTGGGGAGACACGGTGTGTGTCATTAGTGGGGAGACACGGTGTGTGACATTAGTGGGAGACATGGTGTGTGACATTAGTGGGAGACACGGTGTGTGTCATTAGTGGGGAG